>NW_021941386.1:330411-575411 GCF_902148845.1 Salarias fasciatus | reverse complement strand
ATTAGCCGCCGCTAACGACTTCGGAGTTGAATAACTCTGGAAGGGGAGGGGCTAGGAGGGTGTGGCTTTAACAGCTGACGCCCTGGGGGGTCCCTGACCTGTCTGTGGAAGGTCATCCCTCTGCTGCCCTCCTAGCCCCGCCCAGTGACCTTTAACCTCCAGAGCGCGTTTAATTGAATAACTCAGGAAGGGGAGGGGCTAGGAGGGTGTGGCTTTGACAGGTGAGGCCCAGGGGGGTCCCCGACACCTGTGTGGAATGGCATCCCGATCAGACCTTTGGATCTCCTTCAAATCATGTTTTTTCACTTTTTTCAGCGAAATCTCATTTCAGAGAGGATTGGGAGGCTGATGGCATAGTAACCCTAGAGGATCTGTAGTCTGTCATAGGGGGTGAAAATTAACGCTTTGCCCGATTGGCACGAAACTCGGGGAGGTTCATCGGGGGTGCTGGGAGAGCCGCTGTGTGGATTTTCAGCCCTCTGGGACCAACTTGACCCTAGGGGTCAAAGGTCATCGAGCCCTAGTTCGCAAACGATTAGGGTTAGGGTTATGCAAATTTGATATGCGTCTCCCCGGGGGGTCCCTGACAGGTCTGTTGAGGTTTCATATCTCTAACCCTAGCGTAAAAATTTGACCTCACGAATCAGCGCATAGTCTATATGGATGGATTGGGAGGCTGATGAGGAGCATTTTCAGCCCTCTGGGAACCTCGTAACCCTAGCGGTCAACGGTAATCTAACCCTAATTCCATCAACATTAGGGTTAGGGTTATGGGAGTTGGATATGTGTTGATACGCGATGAGCCTTGGGTGTCCTGAGGGTCGGTTCGGTCAATTTCCACCGTGAAATTTCGGACCTCTCGGGGACCGGCAACAACCCCATACACGTATTTCTTGGGCTGCTGACTGTCTGTTTTGGGTGTTTTTGGGCTCATCCTAGCATGTGGAGCTAACATGGCTAAGGATTCCAGATTCGGTCAACCAATGACAGCTTCTGGAATCAGCTATAACTCAGCTCAGGAAGGAGCTACAGTGGTAAGATTGGTGTCAAATTAAAGCTTAGGACCTCAGCAATGCAATGGTGGTGGTTTCAAGTGTCTAAATGTAACTTTTCAAAAAACGATGTCACATTCTGGAAGGCAATTCCAGATTTCGTCAACCAATGACCAAATCTGGAATCAGCTATAACTTTGCCCGGGAAGGAGCTAGAGGGCTGGGATTGACTTCAGATGATAGCTGAGAGCCTCAGCAGTGCAATGGTGGTGGTTTCAAGTGTTTAACTCCACATTTAAGGGTCAAGGACTTATTCTGGAAGGGGATTCCAGATTTGGTCAACCAATGACCGCTTCTGGAATCTGCTCTAACTCGGCCCAGGAAAGAGCTGGAGGGCTGGGAGTGACATCAGATGACAGCTGGAGGGTCCCTGACAGGTGTGTTGTGATGTCATCTCTCTACACCATGAATAAAAATTTGACCTCATGAATCAGCCCATAGTCTATGTGGTTGATCGGTGGGGATGAGCCTTGGGTGTCCTGAGGGTCAGTTTTGTCAATTTCCACCATGAAATTTTTGACCTCTCGGGGACCGGCAACAACCCCATACACGTATTTCTTGGGCTGGTGACTGTCTGTTTTGGGTGTTTTTGGGCTGATCCAGGCACTCAGAGCTTCCGAGACGCAATCTGGAAGGGGATTCCAGATTCCAGATTGGGATTCCAGATTCCAGATTCCAGATTCCAGATTCGGTCAAGCAATGATAACTCCGCCCAGGAAGGAGCTAGAGGACTGGGCTGGGCTTCAGATGACAGCTGAGGGCCTCAGCAGTGCAATGGTGGTGGTTTCACGTGTCTACCTGCAATCTTAAGGGTCAAAAACGCAATCTGGAAGGGGATTCCAGATTCGGTCAAGCAATGATAACTCCTCTCAGGAAGGAGCTAGAGGGCTGAGATTGGCATCAAATGAAAGCTTAGGGCCTCAGCAGTGCAATGGTTGTAGTTTCAAGTGTCTACCTGCACTTTTTAAAAATCGATGTCACATTCTGGAAGGGGATTCCAGATTAGGTCAACCAATGACCAAATCTGGAATCTGCTCTAACTCTGCCCAGGAAGTAGCTAGAGGACTGGGATTGGCTTCTACTGACAGCTGGGGAGGTCCCTGACAGGTGTGGTGGGGTGTCATCTCTCTACCCCCTGGATAAAAATTTGACCTCATGAATCAGCCCATAGTCTATGTGGTTGGATCGGTGGGGATGAGCCTTGGGTGTCCTGAGGGTCAGTCGGGTAAATTTCCACCATGAAATTTGGCACCCCTCGGGGACTGGCAACGACCCCGCACACGTGTCTCTCGGGGCGGTGACTGTCTGTTTTGGGTGTTTTTGGGCTGATCCAAACACTTTGAGCTTCAAAGACGCAATCTGGAAGGGGATTCCAGATTCCAGATTCCAGATTCCAGATTCCAGGTTGGGATTCCAGATTCCAGATTCCAGATTCCAGATTCCAGATTCCAGGTTGGGATTCCAGATTCCAGATTCCAGATTCCAGATTCCAGGTTGGGATTCCAGATTCCAGATTCCAGATTCCAGATTGGAATGGGATTCCAGATGCGGTCAAGCAATGATAACTCCGCCCAGGAAGTAGCTAGAGGACTGGGATTGGCTTCCACTGACAGCTGGGGAGGTCCCTGACAGGTGTGGTGGGGTGTCATCTCTCCAGGACCTCTAGAAATGTTTGACTTCACCAATCGGCCCCCGCTCTCTAGCGTTGATCCGGGCTGATGAGCTTTCTTTGTCCTCAGGGTCGGTCGGGTCAATTTCCAACGTGAAATTTTTGACCCCTCGGGGACCGGCGGGACCCCCACCCACGCGTTTGTGGGGGTGTGACTGTCTGTTTTGTGTGTTTTGGGGCTCGTCCCAACATTTTTGGCATTTCGGGTGAAAATCCCACATGGCCGGGTTCTCTGATTTATTTAGAGTCATTTTGGTGAAAAACATGGGTTAGCCACTTGAAAACTGAATTTTAAAATGGTTTTCTAACTTTTGATGGCTCTCTAGCGCTCAAAACATAGTGGTCAAAATCCGGAATTGAGATTCCGGAATTGAAAAAACCGGAAACGGAATTTGCAGTTCTGGATTCCAGATTCCAGATTCCAGATTCCAGAATTGCAAATTCCGGATCCGGATTCTTCCGTTCTGGAATTCCAGATTCCTATCAAATCGACGGTGTCCCCTAACCCTAACCCTAACCCTAACCCTAACCCTAACCCTAACCTGACACAACCCTAGTTCCAGAATGTCACATTGACCAACTTTTGACCAAAACTTCAAGAAACCCTAACCCTAACCCTACCACCCGGACCGGCTCGTCACCCTCTACGCATGGCTCAAGTCTCAAGTCTCTCACACTTAGGGTTACAAAGTTATTGGAGCTTGAGTCAATGACTCAGGACCCCATTTACCCCTATTACATTGACTCCTATGGGGCTCCGGGAACATGACTCTGTAACTCAGCCAAACAAAGGCCCACAGTCCTGATTTTCACACCACGCACTCACAACCCTAGCCCTGACACAACCCTAGTTCCAGAATGTCACATTGACCAACTTTTGACCAAAACTTCAAGAAACCCTAACCCTAACCCTACCACCCGGACCGGCTCGTCACCCTCTACGCATGGCTCAAGTCTCAAGTCTCTCACACTTAGGGTTACAAAGTTATTGGAGCTTGAGTCAATGACTCAGGACCCCATTTACCCCTATTACCTAACCTAACCCTAACCCTAACCCTAACCCACGCACTCACAACCCTAGCCTTGACACAACCCTACTTCCAGAATGTCACATTGACCAACTTTTGACCAAAACTTCCAGAAACCCTAACCCTAACCCTACCACCCGGACCGGCTCGTCACCCTCTACGCATGGCTCAAGTCTCAAGTCTCTCACACTTAGGGTTACAAAGTTATTAACAAAAGACTCACTTCAAAGTGCTTTTTTTGGGAATAACTCCTCCCCCTTACATCACACCAACATGGTTCACACATGTATGGATAGATCTCGTCCAGACCTATCCATAGATGTCTCAACCATTCATGTCAGTTGTTCCTATAAAAATTCATTCAAACTCAAAGCAAAAAAGACTCACTTTGAGTGGTTTTCATCCCTATACCTAACCCTAACCCTAAACCCTAACCCTAACCCTAACCCTAACCCTAACCCTACCTAACCTAACCCTAACCCTAACCCTAACCCTAACCCTAACCCTAATTAGGGGATTCCAGGTCTTGTTCTGAGGGTCTCTGAGCGACGGGAGTAGGACCGTTGGAATCGCCTCGGCGAGCTCTACAACATATCTGGCATTGCCATTTTATACCCGGAAAGTGTATGTGGCATTTATTTCCCTAACCATGGGTCCTAGACAAAAACAGGACGTCTAGGTGAATTCGGGGGATTTTTTACAGTCCGGTGATGTGTCTTTTGACTCTCTAGCACCTATTTTTTTTTGTTGCAGTACCACCATTTTACCACTAGGGGGAGCAATTTGTCTGTCGTTTTCTGGAATATAGTTCCACAATTGGTTCAATCTACCACTGTGAGCCGTAGGAACATGCTAGAGAGCTGGGAGTTGGTTTAAACTGCTGTTAGGGGACTCGGGCTCCCTTGGCCACCGTTTCTGAGTGCCTAGGACCTTTCTACCAAAGATTCCAGAACTGAAGATTCCGTTTCCAGAACTGAAGATTCCGTTTCCGGAACTGAAGATTCCGTTTCCGGAACTGAACATTCTGAAAACGAGCTCCAACTCCGCTCAGGAAGGACCGAGAGCTCTGGCAATGACTTCAAATGAAAGCTGAGGGCCTCAGCAGTGCAATGGAAGTGGTTTCAAGTGTCCAACTACAACACTGTAGATTTTGAATAGGGATTCCAGATTGGTCAAGCCTTGACCGATTCTGGAAGGTGCTGTAACTGAGCTCAGGAAAGAGCTAGAGGTGTGGGATTTACTTCAAATGAAAGCTGGGGGGGTCCCTGACAGGTGTGGTATGATGTCATCTCTGTAAACCTGCATAAAAATTTCACCTCATGAATCAGCCCATAGACTGTATGGTGGGATACAGGGGGATGAGCCTTATGTGTCCTGAGGGTCAGTTGGGTCAATTTCCACCATGAATTTTGCGACCCCTTGGGGAGTGGCAACAACCCCAAACACACAACTGTTGGGGTGGTGACTGTCTGTTTTGGGTGTTTTTGGGCTGATCCAAACACTTTGAGCTTCAAAGATGCAATCTGGAAGGGGATTCCAGATTCCAGATTCCAGATTCCAGATTCCAGATTGGGATTCCAGATTCCAGATTCCAGATTCCAGATTCCAGATTGGGATTCCAGATTCCAGATTCCAGATTCCAGATTGGGATTCCAGATTCGGTCAAGCAATGATAACTCCTCTCAGGAAGGAGCTAGAGGGCTGGGATTAGCATCAAATGAAAGCTTAGGACCTCAGCAGTGTAATGGTTGCAGTGTCAAGTCTCAAGTCACTTCTTAAAAATCGATGTCATTTTCTGGAAGGGGATTCCAGATTTAGACATCAAATGACCGATTCTGGAATCTGCTATAACTCCTCTCAGGAAGGAGCTAGATGCGTGGGACTGGCTTCAAATGAAAGCTGAGGGCCCTCCGAGTGTAATGGTAGTAATTTCAAGTGTGTAACTTCAATGTTAAGGGTTTTATGGTCAACCCTATGTGTAACCCTAACTCGGTAACCCTACTCCCTAACTGTAACCCTAACAATCCCAAACAATGAGGGCTAGGGTTATGAAAGTTTGATATGTGTCTCCCTCGGGGGTCCCTGACAGGTGGGTTGTGGTGTCGTCTCTGTAACCCTAGCAGAAAAATTTGACCTCATGAATCACCCGATAATGTATATGGTTGCATCCGTGGGGATGAGCCTTGGGTGTCCTGAGGGTCGGTTCGGTCAATTTCCACCATGAAATTTGGAACCCTTCGGGGACTGGCAACGACCCCGCACACGTGTCTCTTGGGGCAGTGACTGTCTGTTTTGGGTGTTTTTGGGCTGATCCAAACACCCTGAGCTTCAGAAACGCAATCTGGAAGGGGATTCCAGATTTCGTCATTCAATGACCAATTCTGGAATCCTCTGTAACTCCTCTCAGGAAGGAGGTAGAAGTGTGGGATTGGCTTCAAATGAAAGCTGAGGGCCTTGCAAGTGTAACGGTGGTACTTTCAAGTGTCTAACTCCACGTTTAAGTTTCAATGACACTTTCTGGAAGGGGATTCCAGAATGTGTCATCCAATGACCGATTCTGGAATCCTCTGCTATAACTCCTCTCAGGAAGGAGCTAGAGGGCTGGGATTAGCATCAAGTGAAAGCTTAGGACCTCAGCAGTGCAATGGTTGCAGTGTCAAGTCTCAAGTCACTTCTTAAAAATCAATGTCATTTTCTGGAAGGGGATTCCAGATTTAGACATCAAATGACCGATTCTGGAATCTGCTATAACTCCTCTCAGGAAGGAGCTAGAGGGCTGGGATTAGCATCAAATGAAAGCTTAGGACCTCAGCAGTGTAATGGTTGCAGTGTCAAGTCTCAAGTCACTTTTTAAAAATCGATGTCATTTTCTGGAAGGGGATTCCAGATTTAGACATCAAATGACCGATTCTGGAATCTGCTATAACTCCTCTCAGGAAGGAGCTAGATGCGTGGGACTGGCTTCAAATGAAAGCTGAGGGCCCTCCGAGTGTAATGGTAGTAATTTCAAGTGTGTAACTTCAATGTTAAGGGTTTTATGGTCAACCCTATGTGTAACCCTAACTCGGTAACCCTACTCCCTAACTGTAACCCTAACAATCCCAAACAATGAGGGCTAGGGTTATGAAAGTTTGATATGTGTCTCCCTCGGGGGTCCCTGACAGGTGGGTTGTGGTGTCGTCTCTGTAACCCTAGCAGAAAAATTTGACCTCATGAATCACCCCATAATGTATATGGTTGGACCCGTGGGGATGAGCCTTGGGTGTCCTGAGGGTCGGTTCGGTCAATTTCCACCATGAAATGTGGAACCCTTCGGGGACTGGCAACAACCCCGCACACGTGTCTCTTGGGGCAGTGACTGTCTGTTTTGGGTGTTTTTGGGCTGATCCAAACACCCTGAGCTTCAGAAACGCAATCTGGAAGGGGATTCCAGATTTCGTCATTCAATGACCAATTCTGGAATCCTCTGTAACTCCTCTCAGGAAGGAGGTAGAAGTGTGGGCTTGGCTTCAAATGAAAGCTGAGGGCCTTGCGAGTGTAACGGTGGTACTTTCAAGTGTCTAACTCCACGTTTAAGTTTCAATGACACTTTCTGGAAGGGGATTCCAGAATGTGTCATCCAATGACCGATTCTGGAATTCTCAACCCTAACTCCTCTCAGGAAGGAGCTGGAGGGCTGGGATTAGCATCAAATGAAAGCTTAGGACCTCAGCAGTGTAATGGTTGCAGTGTCAAGTCTCAAGTCACTTTTTAAAAATCGATGTCATTTTCTGGAAGGGGATTCCAGATTTAGACATCAAATGACCGATTCTGGAATCTGCTATAACTCCTCTCAGGAAGGAGCTAGATGGCTGGGATTAGCATCAAATGAAAGCTTAGGACCTCAGCAGTGCAATGGTTGCAGTGTCAAGTCTCAAGTCACTTTTTAGAAATCGATGTCATTTTCTGGAAGGGGATTCCAGATTTAGACATCAAATGACACATTCTGGAATCTGCCTTAACTCCTCTCAGGAAGGAGCTAGAGGCGTGGGACTGGCTTCAAATGAAAGCTGAGGGCCCTCCGAGTGTAATGGTGGTAGTTTCAAGTGTCTAACTTAAATGTTAAGGGTTTTATGGTCAACCCTATGTGTAACCCTAACTCGGTAACCCTACTCCCTAACTGTAACCCTAACAATCCCAAACAATGAGGGCTAGGGTTATGAAAGTTTGATATGTGTCTCCCTCGGGGGTCCCTGACAGGTCTGTTGTGGTCTTGGTAAGATTCGGTCAAGTAATGATAACTCCTGTCAGGAAGGAGCTAGAAGGCTGAGATTGGCATCAAATGAAAGCTTAGGGCCTCAGCAATGCAATGGTTATAGTTTTAAGTGTCTACCTGCACTTTTTAAAAATCGATGTCATTTTCTGGAAGGGGATTCCAGATTTAGACATCAAATGACCGATTCTGGAATCTGCTATAACTCCTCTCAGGAAGGAGCTAGAGGGCTGGGATTAGCATCAAATGAAAGCTTAGGGCCTCAGCAATGCAATGGTTATAGTTTTAAGTGTCTACCTGCACTTTTTAAAAATCGATGTCATTTTCTGGAAGGGGATTCCAGATTTAGACATCAAATGACCGATTCTGGAATCTGCTATAACTCCTCTCAGGAAGGAGCTAGAGGGCTGGGATTAGCATCAAATGAAAGCTTAGGACCTGAGCAGTGCAATGGTTGTAGTTTCAAGTGTCTACCTGCACTTTTTAAAAATCGATGTCATTTTCTGGAAGGGGATTCCAGATTTAGACATCAAATGACACATTCTGGAATCTGCTATAACTCCTCTCAGGAAGGAGCAAGAGGCGTGGGACTGGCTTCAAATGAAAGCTGAGCGTCCTGTGAGTGTAATGGTGGTAGTTTCAAGTGTCTAACTTCAATGTTAAGGGTTATATGGTCAACCCTATGTGTAACCCTAACTAGGTAACCCTACACCCTAACTGTAACCCTATACTCAAAAAAGCAGGTATGTTGTGATGACATCTCTCTGACCCCTAAAGAAAAACTTTGACGTTCACCACAATAAGCATGTTCCCTGTGGGATTTGATCCCACAAAATTTGGGTTGAAAGCCATAGCATAAGACCACTCAGCCACTCATTGCCATGAATTTTTCGCGTTTGGAACTTGTACTTATTTTTTAAGCTTTGTGTGGAGGGGGGCTGGGATAATGACCCTCCTAACCCTTGGGGTCAGAGGTCATTTAACCCTAGTTTCCAAACAATTAGGGCTAGGGTTATGAAAGGTGGCTGTCGGTTTTGGGTGTTTTTGGGTGTTTTTGGGCTGATCCAAACACTTTGGGTTTCAATGTCTCTTTCTGGAATGCAATGCCAGCTTGCTTCATTCTGGTGACAATCTCTAACTTTGTCCAGGAAGGCCCTAGAAGTGTGGGATTGGCATCAAATGAAAGCTTAGGGCCTTGGCAGTACAATGGTAGTGGTTTCAAGTGTCTAACTTAAATGGTAAGGGGTCTTTGGTCAACCCTATTTGCAACCCTAAGCCCTAAGCCTTGACCCTAACTCCAGTCAGGGTTTTTATTGGCTTCCAATGACAGCTTAGGGCCTTAAGAGTGTAATGGTGTTCCTTTCAGGTGTGTACCTGCACTTTTTAAAAAACGATGTCACATTCTGGAAGGGGATTCCAGATTTAGTCATCCAATGTCAGATTCTGGAATCTGAAAGGTTAGGCTAAGTTAGTTTAATAAAACACTTTGCCTCAGTAACACTAAGTCTCCACTGCTCAAGATGCACCACAATAAGCATGTCCCCCGTGGGGTTTGATCCCACAACCTACTGGTTGCAAGCCATAGCATTAGACCACTCGGCCACTCAGTGCTATGAATTTTTCGCGTTTGGAACTTGTACTTATTTTTTAAGCTTTGTGTGGAGGGGGGCTGGGATAATGACCCTCCTAGCCCGAGGGGGTAGAGGTAATCTAACCCTAGTTTGCTGACTATTAGGGTTACGGTGATGAAAAATTGATATGTGTCTCCCTGGGGGGTGCCTGACAGGTGTGTTGTGGTGTCATTTCTCTAACCCTAGCAGAAAAATTTGACCTCATGAATCAGCGTATAATCTACATGGTTGGATTGGGAGGCTGATGCCCCACTGAGTCTGGGGGATTTGCAAGCTCTCCCAGGGGTCAAAATTTAAACGTTGACCGATCGACACGAGGCTCACGTATGTTCATCGGGGGAGCCAGGGTATCCAGTGTGAGAAGTTTCAGCCCTGTGCGACCCTCCTGACCCTATCGGTCAAAGGTCAACGGGGTGACCTTTCCCATAAGGCCTTGAGCCAGGGAGCTGAGATTCGGTGTCATGCATCGGGGCTGGCAGCACATCCACGGTGTGCGATCTCAGCCCTCTAGGCCACCCGAAAGTCTTTCAGGAGAGCTGAAGGCACTCGTTTTCAAAAACGCCTTAACCGAACATATTTTGTGCGCCATTTTTGAAATACTCGAGCAAACGAGCTCAAAGTGGCATCAAAATGACCGTCTCTACACCCCGCTGATGTGTGCCGACAGTGGTGGTTGTAGCTGAAACGGAAATACCCGAAAAAAGCACGTTTCTGTATTTCACCGTTTCACGTTTTTATTTTTTAAAAATCAACGGTGATAGCCAGGGGGCTGAGACTTTCAGGGTGTCCTCGGGGTCCCATCCCACACCTGTGATAAAATTTTCAGCCCTCCGGGACATGTAGAAGTATGTGAAATAGGCAAATGCTAACGTTTTGTGGCTAAAATAGGAGCTAATTTCGCTATTTACATTAATAGCTCCCAAACGATGATAGCTAGCCGGCTCAAACTCGCACACAAGGTGTGTGGTGACCTTAGGCACCCACCGATATGGGGCAGCCCCGCCCACCGCGTAGAATTACTGCACAAAGTGGGCGGGAGCTGAAATTAGCCGTTAGCTGCTAACCCTAACTTCCAGCTTGAATAACTCTTAAACAATTAGGGTTAGGAGGATGGGGGTTGGAGGCATGACTCCCGGGGGGGTCCCTGACAGTTGTGTGGAAGGGGATCCCTCCAGCGCATAAGGAAGCCGCGTGGTTGTTGCATTTAGCATTAGCCGCCGCTAACGACTTCGGAGTTGAATAACTCTGGAAGGGGAGGGGCTAGGAGGGTGTGGCTTTAACAGCTGACTCCCTGGGGGGTCCCTGACCTGTATGTAGGACCTCATCCCTCTGCTGCCCTCCTAGCCCCGCCCAATGACCTTTTACCTCAGGAGCGCGTTTAATTGAATAACTCCGGAAGGGGAGGGGCTAGGAGGGTGTGGCTTGAACAGTTGACTTCCAGTGGGGTCCCCGACACTTGTGTGCGATGGCATCCCGATCGGACCTTTGGATCTCCTTCAAATCATGTTTTTTCACTTTTTTCAGCGAAATCTCATTTCAGAGAGGATTGGGAGGCTGATGGCATAGTAACCCTAGAGGATCTGTAGTCTGTCATAGGGGGTGAAAATGAACGCTTTGCCCGATTGGCACGAAACTCGGGGAGGTTCATCGGGGGTGCTGGGAGAGCCGCTGTGTCGATTTTCAGCCCTCTGGGACCCTTCTAACCCTAGGGGTCAAAGGTCATCTAACCCTAGATCGCAGGCAATTAGGGCTAGGGTTATGAAAGTTGGATATGTGTCTCACTGGGGGGTGCCTGACAGGTGTGTTGTGGTGTCATTTCTGTAACCCTAGCAGAAAAATTTGACCTCATGAATCAGCACATAATCTATATGGTTGCATCCGTGGGGATGAGCCCTGGGTGTCCTGAGGGTCGGTTGGGTCAATTTCCACCATGAAATTTGGGACCCTCGGGGACCGGCAGGACCCCCGCACACATACCTCATGTGAGGTCAGGGATCCCCTCATCACTCTAAGGGTGAAACTCAGAGGGTGAAAACAACGCATTTAGCTAGAGACAAAAAAACGCTAGATCCTGCATCGGGGCTTCCAGGGCATCCATCCTGTGAAGTTTCAGCTCTCTAGAATACTTTTTTCCAAAAAAATCCATCCGTTTTCACTTGCCCTGCAGAAGGCCCGAAATAAAGCCTGAATCATAGCAAAATCCCTCAACGCTTTGACCGATCGGCACGAAACTCGGGAACCTGCATCGGGGGAGCCAGGGTATCCATTGTGAGAAGTTTCAGCCCTGTGCGACCCTCCTGACCCTATCGGTCAAAGGTCAACGGGGTGACCTTTCCCATAAGGCCTTGAGCCAGGGAGCTCAAATTCGGGGTCATGCATCGGGGCTGGCAGCACATCCAATCTGTGCGATTTCAGCCCTCTAGGCCACCCGGAAGTCTTTCGGGAGAGCTGAAGGCACTCGTTTTCAAAAACGCCTTAACCGAACATATTTTGTGCGCCATTTTTGAAATACTTGAGCAAACGAGCTCAAAGTGGCATCAAAATGACCGTCTCTAGACCCCGCTGATGTGTGCCGGCTGCGGTGGTTGTAGCTGAAACGGAAATACCCGAAAAAAGCTACTTTCTGCATTTCGCATTTTCACGTTTTTATTTTTTAAAAATCAACGGTAATAGCTGGAGGGCTGAGACTTTCAGGGTTGCCTCGGGGTCCCCTTCTGCACCTGTGGTAAAATTTTCAGCCTCCCGGGACATGTAGAAGTATGTTAAATAGGCAAATGCTAACGTTTTGCGGCTAAAAAACGAGCTAATTTAGCTATTTTCGTTAATAGCTCCCAAACGGTGATAGCTAGCCGGCTCAAACTCGCGCACAGGGTGCGTGGTGACCTTAGGCACCCTTTGATATGGGGCAGCCCCGCCCACCGCGTAGAATTACTGCGCAAATTGAGAAGGAGCTTAAATTAGCCGTTAGCTGCTAACCCTAACTTTGAGCTTTAATAACTCCTAAACGATTAGGGTTAGGAGGATGGGATTTGGATGCATGACTCCCGGGAGGGTCCCTGATGGGTGTGTAAAAGGATATCCCTCCAGCGCGTGCACAAGCCGCGTGGTTGTTGCATTTAGCATTAGCCGCCGCTAACGACTTTGTAGTTGAATAACTCTGGAAGGGGAGGGGCTAGGAGGGTGTGGCTTTAACAGCTGACCCCCAGGGGGGTCCCTGACCTGTATGTAGGACCTCATCCCTCTGCTGCCCTCCTAGCCCCGCCCAATGACCTTTTACCTCAGGAGCGCGTTTAATTGAATAACTCAGGAAGGGGAGGGGCTAGGAGGGTGTGGCTTGAACAGTTGACTTCCAGTGGGGTCCCCGACAGTTGTGTGCGATGGCATCCCGATCGGACCTTTGGATCTCCTTCAAATCATGTTTTTTCACTTTTTTCAGCGAAATCTCATTTCAGAGAGGATTGGGAGGCTGATGGCATAGTAACCCTAGAGGATCTGTAGTCTGTCATAGGGGGTGAAAATTAACGCTTTGCCCGATTGGCACGAAACTCGGGGAGGTTCATCGGGGGTGCTGGGAGAGCCGCTGTGTGGATTTTCAGCCCTCTGGGACCAACTTGACCCTAGGGGTCAAAGGTCATCGAGCCCTAGTTCGCAAACGATTAGGGTTAGGGTTATGCAAATTTGATATGCGTCTCCCCGGGGGGTCCCTGACAGGTCTGTTGAGGTTTCATATCTCTAACCCTAGCGTAAAAATTTGACCTCACGAATCAGCGCATAGTCTATATGGATGGATTGGGAGGCTGATGAGGAGCATTTTCAGCCCTCTGGGAACCTCGTAACCCTAGCGGTCAACGGTAATCTAACCCTAATTCCATCAACATTAGGGTTAGGGTTATGGGAGTTGGATATGTGTTGATACGCGATGAGCCTTGGGTGTCCTGAGGGTCGGTTCGGTCAATTTCCACCGTGAAATTTCGGACCTCTCGGGGACCGGCAACAACCCCATACACGTATTTCTTGGGCTGCTGACTGTCTGTTTTGGGTGTTTTTGGGCTCATCCTAGCATGTGGAGCTAACATGGCTAAGGATTCCAGATTCGGTCAACCAATGACCGCTTCTGGAATCAGCTATAACTCAGCTCAGGAAGGAGCTACAGTGGTAAGATTGGTGTCAAATTAAAGCTTAGGACCTCAGCAATGCAATGGTGGTGGTTTCAAGTGTCTAAATGCAACTTTTTAAAAAACGATGTCACATTCTGGAAGGCAATTCCAGATTTCGTCAACCAATGACCAAATCTGGAATCAGCTATAACTTTGCCCGGGAAGGAGCTAGAGGGCTGGGATTGACTTCAGATGATAGCTGAGAGCCTCAGCAGTGCAATGGTGGTGGTTTCAAGTGTTTAACTCCACATTTAAGGGTCAAGGACTTATTCTGGAAGGGGATTCCAGATTTGGTCAACCAATGACCGAATCTGGAATCTGCTCTAACTCTGCCCAGGAAGTAGCTAGAGGACTGGGATTGACTTCTACTGACAGCTGGGGAGGTCCCTGACAGGTGTGGTGGGGTGTCATCTCTCTACCCCCTGGATAAAAATTTGACCTCATGAATCAGCCCATAGTCTATGTGGTTGGATCGGTGGGGATGAGCCTTGGGTGTCCTGAGGGTCAGTTGGGTCAATTTCCACCATGAAATTTGGGACCCCTCGGGGACTGGCAACGACCCCGCACACGTGTCTCTCGGGGCGGTGACTGTCTGTATTGGGTGTTTTTGGGCTGATCCAAACACTTTGAGCTTCAAAGACCCAATCTGGAAGTGGATTCCAGATTCCAGATTGGGATTCCAGATTCCAGATTCCAGATTCCAGATTCCAGATTCGGTCAAGCAATGATAACTCCGCCCAGGAAGGAGCTAGAGGACTGGGCTGGGCTTCAGATGACAGCTGAGGGCCTCAGCAGTGCAATGGTGGTGGTTTCACGTGTCTACCTGCAATCTTAAGGGTCAAAAACGCAATCTGGAAGGGGATTCCAGATTCGGTCAAGCAATGATAACTCCTCTCAGGAAGGAGCTAGAGGGCTGAGATTGGCATCAAATGAAAGCTTAGGGCCTCAGCAGTGCAATGGTTGTAGTTTCAAGTGTCTACCTGCACTTTTTAAAAATCGATGTCACATTCTGGAAGGGGATTCCAGATTAGGTCAACCAATGACCAAATCTGGAATCTGCTCTAACTCTGCCCAGGAAGTAGCTAGAGGACTGGGATTGGCTTCTACTGACAGCTGGGGAGGTCCCTGACAGGTGTGGTGGGGTGTCATCTCTCTACCCCCTGGATAAAAATTTGACCTCATGAATCAGCCCATAGTCTATGTGGTTGGATCGGTGGGGATGAGCCTTGGGTGTCCTGAGGGTCAGTCGGGTCAATTTCCACCATGAAATTTGGGACCCCTCGGGGACTGGCAACGACCCCGCACACGTGTCTCTCGGGGCGGTGACTGTCTGTTTTGGGTGTTTTTGGGCTCATCCTAGCATGTGGAGCTAACATGGCTAAGGATTCCAGATTCGGTCAACCAATGACCGCTTCTGGAATCAGCTATAACTCAGCTCAGGAAGGAGCTACAGTGGTAAGATTGGTGTCAAATTAAAGCTTAGGACCTCAGCAATGCAATGGTGGTGGTTTCAAGTGTCTAAATGCAACTTTTTAAAAAACGATGTCACATTCTGGAAGGCAATTCCAGATTTCGTCAACCAATGACCAAATCTGGAATCAGCTATAACTTTGCCCGGGAAGGAGCTAGAGGGCTGGGATTGACTTCAGATGATAGCTGAGAGCCTCAGCAGTGCAATGGTGGTGGTTTCAAGTGTTTAACTCCACATTTAAGGGTCAAGGACTTATTCTGGAAGGGGATTCCAGATTTGGTCAACCAATGACCGAATCTGGAATCTGCTCTAACTCGGCCCAGGAAAGAGCTGGAGGGCTGGGAGTGACATCAGATGACAGCTGGAGGGTCCCTGACAGGTGTGTTGTGATGTCATCTCTCTACACCATGAATAAAAATTTGACCTCATGAATCAGCCCATAGTCTATGTGGTTGATCGGTGGGGATGAGCCTTGGGTGTCCTGAGGGTCAGTCGGGTCAATTTCCACCATGAAATTTGGGACCCCTCGGGGACTGGCAACGACCCCGCACACGTGTCTCTCGGGGCGGTGACTGTCTGTTTTGGGTGTTTTGGGGCTGATCCAAACACTTTGAGCTTCAAAGACCCAATCTGGAAGTGGATTCCAGATTCCAGATTGGGATTCCAGATTCCAGATTCCAGATTCCAGATTCGGTCAAGCAATGATAACTCCGCCCAGGAAGGAGCTAGAGGACTGGGCTGGGCTTCAGATGACAGCTGAGGGCCTCAGCAGTGCAATGGTGGTGGTTTCACGTGTCTACCTGCAATCTTAAGGGTCAAAAACGCAATCTGGAAGGGGATTCCAGATTCGGTCAAGCAATGATAACTCCTCTCAGGAAGGAGCTAGAGGGCTGAGATTGGCATCAAATGAAAGCTTAGGGCCTCAGCAGTGCAATGGTTGTAGTTTCAAGTGTCTACCTGCACTTTTTAAAAATCGATGTCACATTCTGGAAGGGGATTCCAGATTAGGTCAACCAATGACCACATCTGGAATCTGCTCTAACTCTGCCCAGGAAGTAGCTAGAGGACTGGGATTGGCTTCTACTGACAGCTGGGGAGGTCCCTGACAGGTGTGGTGGGGTGTCATCTCTCTACCCCCTGGATAAAAATTTGACCTCATGAATCAGCCCACAGTCTATGTGGTTGGATCGGTGGGGATGAGCCTTGGGTGTCCTGAGGGTCAGTCGGGTCAATTTCCACCATGAAATTTGGGACCCCTCGGGGACTGGCAACGACCCCGCACACGTGTCTCTCGGGGCGGTGACTGTCTGTTTTGGGTGTTTTTGGGCTGATCCAAACACTTTGAGCTTCAAAGACGCAATCTGGAAGGGGATTCCAGATTCCAGATTGGGATTCCAGATTCCAGATTCCAGATTCCAGATTCCAGGTTGGGATTCCAGATTCCAGATTCCAGATTCCAGGTTGGGATTCCACATTCCAGATTCCAGATTCCAGATTGGAATGGGATTCCAGATGCGGTCAAGCAATGATAACTCCGCCCAGGAAGTAGCTAAAGGACTGGGATTGGCGTCCACTGACAGCTGGGGAGGTCCCTGACAGGTGTGGTGGGGTGTCATCTCTCCAGGACCTCTAGAAATGTTTGACTTCACCAACCGGCCCCCGCTCTCTAGCGTTGATCCGGGCTGATGAGCTTTATTTGTCCTGAGGGTCGGTTGGGTCAATTTCCACCGTGAAATTTTGGACCCCTCGGGGACCGGCGGGCCCCCCACCCACGCGTTTGTGGGGGTGTGACTGTCTGTTTTGTGTGTTTTGGGGCTCGTCCCAACATTTTTGGCATTTCGGGTGAAAATCCCACATGGCCGGGTTCTCTGATTTATTTAGAGTCATTTTGGTGAAAAACATGGGTTAGCCACTTGAAAACTGAATTTTAAAATGGTTTTCTAACTTTTGATGGCTCTCTAGCGCTCAAAACATAGTGGTCAAAATCCGGAATTGGGATTCCGGAATTGAAAAATCCGGATACGGAATTTGCAGTTCTGGATTCCAGATTCCAGATTCCAGATTCCAGAATTGCAAATTCCGGATCCGGATTGTTCCGTTCTGGAATTCCAGATTCCTATCAAATCGACGGTGTCCCCTAACCCTAACCCTAACCCTAACCCTAACCCTAACCCTAACCCTGACCCAAACTTCCAGAAACCCTAACCCTACCCCTACCACCCGGACCGGCTCGTCACCCTCTACGCATGGCTCAAGTCTCAAGTCTCAAGCAATTAGGGTTACAAAGTTATTAACAAAAGACTCACTTCAAAGTGCTTTTTTTGGGAATAACTCCTCCCCCTTACATCACACCAACATGGTTCACACATGTATGGATAGATCTCGTCCAGACCTATCCATAGATGTCTCAACCATTCATGTCAGTTGTTCCTAGAAAAATTCATTCAAAATCAAAGCAAAAAAACATCACTTTGAGTGGTTTTCATCCCTATACCTAACACTTACATTGACTCCTATGGGGCTCCGGGAACATGACTCTGTAACTCAGCCAAACAAAGGCCCACAGTCCTGATTTTCACACCACGCACTCACAACCCTAGCCCTGACACAACCCTAGGTCCAGAATGTCACTTTGACCAACTTTTGACCCAAACTTCCAGAAACCCTAACCCTACCCCTACCACCCGGACCGGCTCGTCACCCTCTACGCATGGCTCAAGTCTCAAGCACTTAGGGTTACAAAGTTATTAACAAAAGACTCACTTCAAAGTGCTTTTTTTGGGAATAACTCCTCCCCCTTACATCACACCAACATGGTTCACACATGTATGGATAGATCTCGTCCAGACCTATCCATAGATGTCTCAACCATTCATGTCAGTTGTTCCTAGAAAAATTCATTCAAAATCAAAGCAAAAAAACATCACTTTGAGTGGTTTTCATCCCTATACCTATTACCTAACCCTAACCCTAACCTAACCACGCACTCACAACCCTAGCCCTGACACAACCCTAGGTCCAGAATGTCACTTTGACCAACTTTTGACCCAAACTTCCAGAAACCCTAACCCTACCCCTACCACCCGGACCGGCTCGTCACCCTCTACGCATGGCTCAAGTCTCAAGTCTCAAGCACTTAGGGTTACAAAGTTATTACACGAGCAGTTATTAACTGGGTTCTTAATGATCCCTATTACCTACTGGAAACCCTAACACTTACATTGACTCCTATGGGGCTCCGGGAACATGACTCTGTAACTCAGCCAAACAAAGGCCCACAGTCCTGATTTTCACACCACGCACTAACAACCCTAGCCCTGACACAACCCTAGGTCCAGAATGTCACTTTGACCAACTTTTGACCCAAACTTCCAGAAACCCTAACCCTACCCCTACCACCCGGACCGGCTCGTCACCCTCTACGCATGGCTCAAGTCTCAAGTCTCAAGCAATTAGGGTTACAAAGTTATTAACAAAAGACTCACTTCAAAGTGCTTTTTTTGGGAATAACTCCTCCCCCTTACATCACACCAACATGGTTCACACATGTATGGATAGATCTCGTCCAGACCTATCCATAGATGTCTCAACCATTCATGTCAGTTGTTCCTAGAAAAATTCATTCAAAATCAAAGCAAAAAAACATCACTTTGAGTGGTTTTCATCCCTATACCTAACACTTACATTGACTCCTATGGGGCTCCGGGAACATGACTCTGTAACTCAGCCAAACAAAGGCCCACAGTCCTGATTTTCACACCACGCACTCACAACCCTAGCCCTGACACAACCCTAGGTCCAGAATGTCACTTTGACCAACTTTTGACCCAAACTTCCAGAAACCCTAACCCTACCCCTACCACCCGGACCGGCTCGTCACCCTCTACGCATGGCTCAAGTCTCAAGCACTTAGGGTTACAAAGTTATTAACAAAAGACTCACTTCAAAGTGCTTTTTTTGGGAATAACTCCTCCCCCTTACATCACACCAACATGGTTCACACATGTATGGATAGATCTCGTCCAGACCTATCCATAGATGTCTCAACCATTCATGTCAGTTGTTCCTAGAAAAATTCATTCAAAATCAAAGCAAAAAAACATCACTTTGAGTGGTTTTCATCCCTATACCTATTACCTAACCCTAACCCTAACCTAACCACGCACTCACAACCCTAGCCCTGACACAACCCTAGGTCCAGAATGTCACTTTGACCAACTTTTGACCCAAACTTCCAGAAACCCTAACCCTACCCCTACCACCCGGACCGGCTCGTCACCCTCTACGCATGGCTCAAGTCTCAAGTCTCAAGCACTTAGGGTTACAAAGTTATTACACGAGCAGTTATTAACTGGGTTCTTAATGATCCCTATTACCTACTGGAAACCCTAACACTTACATTGACTCCTATGGGGCTCCGGGAACATGACTCTGTAACTCAGCCAAACAAAGGCCCACAGTCCTGATTTTCACACCACGCACTAACAACCCTAGCCCTGACACAACCCTAGGTCCAGAATGTCACTTTGACCAACTTTTGACCCAAACTTCCAGAAACCCTAACCCTACCCCTACCACCCGGACCGGCTCGTCACCCTCTACGCATGGCTCAAGTCTCAAGTCTCAAGCAATTAGGGTTACAAAGTTATTAACAAAAGACTCACTTCAAAGTGCTTTTTTTGGGAATAACTCCTCCCCCTTACATCACACCAACATGGTTCACACATGTATGGATAGATCTCGTCCAGACCTATCCATAGATGTCTCAACCATTCATGTCAGTTGTTCCTAGAAAAATTCATTCAAAATCAAAGCAAAAAAACATCACTTTGAGTGGTTTTCATCCCTATACCTAACACTTACATTGACTCCTATGGGGCTCCGGGAACATGACTCTGTAACTCAGCCAAACAAAGGCCCACAGTCCTGATTTTCACACCACGCACTCACAACCCTAGCCCTGACACAACCCTAGGTCCAGAATGTCACTTTGACCAACTTTTGACCCAAACTTCCAGAAACCCTAACCCTACCCCTACCACCCGGACCGGCTCGTCACCCTCTACGCATGGCTCAAGTCTCAAGCACTTAGGGTTACAAAGTTATTAACAAAAGACTCACTTCAAAGTGCTTTTTTTGGGAATAACTCCTCCCCCTTACATCACACCAACATGGTTCACACATGTATGGATAGATCTCGTCCAGACCTATCCATAGATGTCTCAACCATTCATGTCAGTTGTTCCTAGAAAAATTCATTCAAAATCAAAGCAAAAAAACATCACTTTGAGTGGTTTTCATCCCTATACCTATTACCTAACCCTAACCCTAACCTAACCACGCACTCACAACCCTAGCCCTGACACAACCCTAGGTCCAGAATGTCACTTTGACCAACTTTTGACCCAAACTTCCAGAAACCCTAACCCTACCCCTACCACCCGGACCGGCTCGTCACCCTCTACGCATGGCTCAAGTCTCAAGTCTCAAGCACTTAGGGTTACAAAGTTATTACACGAGCAGTTATTAACTGGGTTCTTAATGATCCCTATTACCTACTGGAAACCCTAACACTTACATTGACTCCTATGGGGCTCCGGGAACATGACTCTGTAACTCAGCCAAACAAAGGCCCACAGTCCTGATTTTCACACCACGCACTAACAACCCTAGCCCTGACACAACCCTAGGTCCAGAATGTCACTTTGACCAACTTTTGACCCAAACTTCCAGAAACCCTAACCCTACCCCTACCACCCGGACCGGCTCGTCACCCTCTACGCATGGCTCAAGTCTCAAGTCTCTCACACTTAGGGTTACAAAGTTATTAACAAAAGACTCACTTCAAAGTGCTTTTTTTGGGAATAACTCCTCCCCCTTACATCACACCAACATGGTTCACACATGTATGGATAGATCTCGTCCAGACCTATCCATAGATGTCTCAACCATTCATGTCAGTTGTTCCTATAAAAAGTCATTCAATCTCAAACCCAAAAAGAGGCACTTTGAGTGGTTTTCATCCCTATACCTAACCCTTGACTCCTATGGGGCTCCGGGAACATGACTCTGTAACTCAGCCAAACAAAGGCCCACAGTCCTGATTTTCACACCACGCACTCACAACCCTAGCCCTGACACAACCCTAGGTCCACAATGTCACTTTGACCAACTTTTGACCCAAACTTCCAGAAACCCTAACCCTACCCCTACCACCCGGACCGGCTCGTCACCCTCTACGCATGGCTCAAGTCTCAAGTCTCAAGCACTTAGGGTTACAAAGTTATTGGAGCTTGAGTCAATGACTCAGGACCCCATTTACCCCTATTACCTAACCCTAACCTAACCTAACCTAACCTAACATGACTCTGTAACTCAGCCAAACAAAGGCCCACAGTCCTGATTTTCACACCACGCACTCACAACCCTAGCCTTGACACAACCCTACTTCCAGAATGTCACATTGACCAACTTTTGACCAAAACTTCAAGAAACCCTAACCCTAACCCTACCACCCGGACCGGCTCGTCACCCTCTACGCATGGCTCAAGTCTCAAGTCTCTCACACTTAGGGTTACAAAGTTATTCAAAATCGCAGGCCTGCGATTACCACATTTACCCCTTAACCTACTGGAAACCCTAACACTTACATTGACTCCTATGGGGCTCCGGGAACATGACTCTGTAACTCAGCCAAACAAAGGCCCACAGTCCTGATTTTCACACCACGCACTCACAACCCTAGCCTTGACACAACCCTACTTCCAGAATGTCACATTGACCAACTTTTGACCAAAACTTCAAGAAACCCTAACCCTAACCCTACCACCCGGACCGGCTCGTCACCCTCTACGCATGGCTCAAGTCTCAAGTCTCTCACACTTAGGGTTACAAAGTTATTCAAAATCGCAGGCCTGCGATTACCACATTTACCCCTTAACCTACTGGAAACCCTAACACTTACATTGACTCCTATGGGGCTCCGGGAACATGACTCTATAACTCAGCCAAACAAAGGCCCACAGTCCTGATTTTCACACCACGCACTCACAACCCTAGCCTTGACACAACCCTACTTCCAGAATGTCACATTGACCAACTTTTGACCAAAACTTCAAGAAACCCTAACCCTAACCCTACCACCCGGACCGGCTCGTCACCCTCTACGCATGACTCAAGTCTCAAGTCTCTCACACTTAGGGTTACAAAGTTATTACACGAGCAGTTATTAACTGGGTTCTTAATGATCCCTATTACCTACTGGAAGCCCTAACACTTACATTGACTCCTATGGGGCTCCGGGAACATGACTCTGTAACTCAGCCAAACAAAGGCCCACAGTCCTGATTTTCACACCACGCACTCACAACCCTAGCCTTGACACAACCCTACTTCCAGAATGTCACATTGACCAACTTTTGACCAAAACTTCAAGAAACCCTAACCCTAACCCTACCACCCGGACCGGCTCGTCACCCTCTACGCATGGCTCAAGTCTCAAGTCTCTCACACTTAGGGTTACAAAGTTATTAACAAAAGACTCACTTCAAAGTGCTTTTTTTGGGAATAACTCCTCCCCCTTACATCACACCAACATGGTTCACACATGTATGGATAGATCTCGTCCAGACCTATCCATAGATGTCTCAACCATTCATGTAAGTTGTTCCTATAAAAATTCATTCAATCTCAAACCAAAAAAGACTCACTTTGAGTGGTTTTCATCCCTATACCTAACCCTAACCCTAACCCTAACCCTAACCTAACCCTAACCCTAACCCTAACCCTAACCCTAACCCTAACCCTAACCCTAACCCTAACCCACAACCCTAGGTCCAGAATGTCACATTGACCAACTTTTGACCCAAACTTCCAGAAACCCTAACCCTAACCCTACCACCCGGACCGGCTCGTCACCCTCTACGCATGGCTCAAGTCTCAAGTCTATATGACCTAGGGTTACAAAGTTATTAACAAAAGACTCACTTCAAAGTGCTTTTTTTGGGAATAACTCCTCCCCCTTACATCACACCAACATGGTTCACACATGTATGGATAGATCTTGTCCAGACCTATCCATAGATGTCTCAACCATTCATGTCAGTTGTTCCTGTAAAAACTTATTCAATCTCAAAGCAAAAAAGACTCACTTTGAGTGGTTTTCATCCCTATACCTAACCCACAACCCTAGGTCCAGAATGTCACATTGACCAACTTTTGACCCAAACTTCCAGAAACCCTAACCCTAACCCTACCACCCGGACCGGCTCGTCACCCTCTACGCATGGCTCAAGTCTCAAGTCTATATGACCTAGGGTTACAAAGTTATTAACAAAAGACTCACTTCAAAGTGCTTTTTTTGGGAATAACTCCTCCCCCTTACATCACACCAACATGGTTCACACATGTATGGATAGATCTTGTCCAGACCTATCCATAGATGTCTCAACCATTCATGTCAGTTGTTCCTGTAAAAACTTATTCAATCTCAAAGCAAAAAAGACTCACTTTGAGTGGTTTTCATCCCTATACCTAACACTTACATTGACTCCTATGGGGCTCCGGGAACATGACTCTGTAACTCAGCCAAACAAAGGCCCACAGTCCTGATTTTCACACCACGCACTCACAACCCTAGCCCTGACACAACCCTACTTCCAGAATGTCACATTGACCAACTTTTGACCAAAACTTCCAGAAACCCTAACCCTAACCCTACCACCCGGACCGGCTCGTCACCCTCTACGCATGGCTCAAGTCTCAAGTCTCTCACACTTAGGGTTGCAAAGTTATTAACAAAAGACTCACTTCAAAGTGCCTTTTTTTGGAATAACTCCTCCCCCTTACATCACACCAACATGGTTCACATATGTATGGATAGATCTCGTCCAGACCTATCCATAGATGTCTCAACCATTCATGTCAGTTGTTCCTATAAAAAGTCATTCAATCTCAAACCCAAAAAGAGGCACTTTGAGTGGTTTTCATCCCTATACCTAACCCTAACCCTAATTAGGGGATTCCAGGTCTTGTTCTGAGGGTCTCTGAGCGACGGGAGTAGGACCGTTGGAATCGCCTCGGCGAGCTCTACAACATATCTGGCATTGCCATTTTATACCCGGAAAGTGTATGTGGCATTTATTTCCCTAACCATGGGTCCTAGACAAAAACAGGACGTCTAGGTGAATTCGGGGGATTTTTTACAGTCCGGTGATGTGTCTTTTGACTCTCTAGCACCTATTTTTTTTTGTTGCAGTACCACCATTTTACCACTAGGGGGAGCAATTTGTCTGTCGTTTTCTGGAATATAGTTCCACAATTGGTTCAATCTACCACTGTGAGCCGTAGGAACATGCTAGAGAGCTGGGAGTTGGTTTAAACTGCTGTTAGGGGACTCGGGCTCCCTTGGCCACCGTTTCTGAGTGCCTAGGACCTTTCTACCAAAGATTCCAGAACTGAAGATTCCGTTTCCAGAACTGAAGATTCCGTTTCCGGAACTGAAGATTCCGTTTCCGGAACTGAACATTCTGAAAACGAGCTCCAACTCCGCTCAGGAAGGACCGAGAGCTCTGGCAATGACTTCAAATGAAAGCTGAGGGCCTCAGCAGTGCAATGGAAGTGGTTTCAAGTGTCCAACTACAACACTGTAGATTTTGAATAGGGATTCCAGATTGGTCAAGCCTTGACCGATTCTGGAAGGTGCTGTAACTGAGCTCAGGAAAGAGCTAGAGGTGTGGGATTTACTTCAAATGAAAGCTGGGGGGGTCCCTGACAGGTGTGGTATGATGTCATCTCTGTAAACCTGCATAAAAATTTCACCTCATGAATCAGCCCATAGACTGTATGGTGGGATACAGGGGGATGAGCCTTATGTGTCCTGAGGGTCAGTTGGGTCAATTTCCACCATGAATTTTGCGACCCCTTGGGGAGTGGCAACAACCCCAAACACACAACTGTTGGGGTGGTGACTGTCTGTTTTGGGTGTTTTTGGGCTGATCCAAACACTTTGAGCTTCAAAGATGCAATCTGGAAGGGGATTCCAGATTCCAGATTCCAGATTCCAGATTCCAGATTGGGATTCCAGATTCCAGATTCCAGATTCCAGATTGGGATTCCAGATTCCAGATTCCAGATTCCAGATTGGGATTCCAGATTCGGTCAAGCAATGATAACTCCTCTCAGGAAGGAGCTAGATGGCTGGGATTAGCATCAAATGAAAGCTTAGGACCTCAGCAGTGTAATGGTTGCAGTGTCAAGTCTCAAGTCACTTCTTAAAAATCAATGTCATTTTCTGGAAGGGGATTCCAGATTTAGACATCAAATGACCGATTCTGGAATCTGCTATAACTCCTCTCAGGAAGGAGCTAGAGGGCTGGGATTAGCATCAAATGAAAGCTTAGGACCTCAGCAGTGTAATGGTTGCAGTGTCAAGTCTCAAGTCACTTCTTAAAAATCAATGTCATTTTCTGGAAGGGGATTCCAGATTTAGACATCAAATGACCGATTCTGGAATCTGCTATAACTCCTCTCAGGAAGGAGCTAGATGCGTGGGACTGGCTTCAAATGAAAGCTGAGGGCCCTCCGAGTGTAATGGTAGTAATTTCAAGTGTGTAACTTCAATGTTAAGGGTTTTATGGTCAACCCTATGTGTAACCCTAACTCGGTAACCCTACTCCCTAACTGTAACCCTAACAATCCCAAACAATGAGGGCTAGGGTTATGAAAGTTTGATATGTGTCTCCCTCGGGGGTCCCTGACAGGTGGGTTGTGGTGTCGTCTCTGTAACCCTAGCAGAAAAATTTGACCTCATGAATCACCCGATAATGTATATGGTTGCATCCGTGGGGATGAGCCTTGGGTGTCCTGAGGGTCGGTTCGGTCAATTTCCACCATGAAATTTGGAACCCTTCGGGGACTGGCAACGACCCCGCACACGTGTCTCTTGGGGCAGTGACTGTCTGTTTTGGGTGTTTTTGGGCTGATCCAAACACCCTGAGCTTCAGAAACGCAATCTGGAAGGGGATTCCAGATTTCGTCATTCAATGACCAATTCTGGAATCCTCTGTAACTCCTCTCAGGAAGGAGGTAGAAGTGTGGGATTGGCTTCAAATGAAAGCTGAGGGCCTTGCAAGTGTAACGGTGGTACTTTCAAGTGTCTAACTCCACGTTTAAGTTTCAATGACACTTTCTGGAAGGGGATTCCAGAATGTGTCATCCAATGACCGATTCTGGAATTCTCAACCCTAACTCCTCTCAGGAAGGAGCTAGAGGGCTGGGATTAGCATCAAATGAAAGCTTAGGACCTCAGCAGTGTAATGGTTGCAGTGTCAAGTCTCAAGTCACTTTTTAAAAATCGATGTCATTTTCTGGAAGGGGATTCCAGATTTAGACATCAAATGACCGATTCTGGAATCTGCTATAACTCCTCTCAGGAAGGAGCTAGATGGCTGGGATTAGCATCAAATGAAAGCTTAGGACCTCAGCAGTGCAATGGTTGCAGTGTCAAGTCTCAAGTCACTTTTTAGAAATCGATGTCATTTTCTGGAAGGGGATTCCAGATTTAGACATCAAATGACACATTCTGGAATCTGCCTTAACTCCTCTCAGGAAGGAGCTAGAGGCGTGGGACTGGCTTCAAATGAAAGCTGAGGGCCCTCCGAGTGTAATGGTGGTAGTTTCAAGTGTCTAACTTAAATGTTAAGGGTTTTATGGTCAACCCTATGTGTAACCCTAACTCGGTAACCCTACTCCCTAACTGTAACCCTAACAATCCCAAACAATGAGGGCTAGGGTTATGAAAGTTTGATATGTGTCTCCCTCGGGGGTCCCTGACAGGTCTGTTGTGGTCTTGGTAAGATTCGGTCAAGTAATGATAACTCCTGTCAGGAAGGAGCTAGAAGGCTGAGATTGGCATCAAATGAAAGCTTAGGGCCTCAGCAATGCAATGGTTATAGTTTTAAGTGTCTACCTGCACTTTTTAAAAATCGATGTCATTTTCTGGAAGGGGATTCCAGATTTAGACATCAAATGACCGATTCTGGAATCTGCTATAACTCCTCTCAGGAAGGAGCTAGAGGGCTGGGATTAGCATCAAATGAAAGCTTAGGACCTGAGCAGTGCAATGGTTGTAGTTTCAAGTGTCTACCTGCACTTTTTAAAAATCGATGTCATTTTCTGGAAGGGGATTCCAGATTTAGACATCAAATGACACATTCTGGAATCTGCTATAACTCCTCTCAGGAAGGAGCAAGAGGCGTGGGACTGGCTTCAAATGAAAGCTGAGCGTCCTGTGAGTGTAATGGTGGTAGTTTCAAGTGTCTAACTTCAATGTTAAGGGTTATATGGTCAACCCTATGTGTAACCCTAACTCGGTAACCCTACACCCTAACTGTAACCCTATACTCAAAAAAGCAGGTATGTTGTGATGACATCTCTCTGACCCCTAAAGAAAAACTTTGACGTTCACCACAATAAGCATGTTCCCTGTGGGATTTGATCCCACAAAAGTTGGGTTGAAAGCCATAGCATAAGACCACTCAGCCACTCAGTGCCATGAATTTTTCGCGTTTGGAACTTGTACTTATTTTTTAAGCTTTGTGTGGAGGGGGGCTGGGATAATGACCCTCCTAACCCTTGGGGTCAGAGGTCATTTAACCCTAGTTTCCAAACAATTAGGGCTAGGGTTATGAAAGGTGGCTGTCGGTTTTGGGTGTTTTTGGGTGTTTTTGGGCTGATCCAAACACTTTGGGTTTCAATGTCTCTTTCTGGAATGCAATGCCAGCTTGCTTCATTCTGGTGACAATCTCTAACTTTGTCCAGGAAGGCCCTAGAAGTGTGGGATTGGCATCAAATGAAAGCTTAGGGCCTTGGCAGTACAATGGTAGTGGTTTCAAGTGTCTAACTTAAATGGTAAGGGGTCTTTGGTCAACCCTATTTGCAACCCTAAGCCCTAAGCCTTGACCCTAACTCCAGTCAGGGTTTTTATTGGCTTCCAATGACAGCTTAGGGCCTTAAGAGTGTAATGGTGTTCCTTTCAGGTGTGTACCTGCACTTTTTAAAAAACGATGTCACATTCTGGAAGGGGATTCCAGATTTAGTCATCCAATGTCAGATTCTGGAATCTGAAAGGTTAGGCTAAGTTAGTTTAATAAAACACTTTGCCTCAGTAACACTAAGTCTCCACTGCTCAAGATGCACCACAATAAGCATGTCCCCCGTGGGGTTTGATCCCACAACCTACTGGTTGCAAGCCATAGCATTAGACCACTCGGCCACTCAGTGCTATGAATTTTTCGCGTTTGGAACTTGTACTTATTTTTTAAGCTTTGTGTGGAGGGGGGCTGGGATAATGACCCTCCTAGCCCGAGGGGGTAGAGGTAATCTAACCCTAGTTTGCTGACTATTAGGGTTACGGTGATGAAAAATTGATATGTGTCTCCCTGGGGGGTGCCTGACAGGTGTGTTGTGGTGTCATTTCTCTAACCCTAGCAGAAAAATTTGACCTCATGAATCAGCGTATAATCTACATGGTTGGATTGGGAGGCTGATGCCCCACTGAGTCTGGGGGATTTGCAAGCTCTCCCAGGGGTCAAAATTAAACGTTGACCGATCGACACGAGGCTCACGTATGTTCATCGGGGGTGCCAGGACATCCACTGTGAGAAGTTTCAGCCCTGTGCGACCCTCCTGACCCTATCGGTCAAAGGTCAACGGGGTGACCTTTCCCATAAGGCCTTGAGCCAGGGAGCTCAAATTCGCTGTCATGCATCGGGGCTGGCAGCACATCCACGGTGTGCGATCTCAGCCCTCTAGGCCACCCGGAAGTCTTTCAGGAGAGCTGAAGGCACTCGTTTTCAAAAACGCCTTAACCGAACATATTTTGTGCGCCATTTTTGAAATACTTGAGCAAACGAGCTCAAAGTGGCATCAAAATGACCGTCTCTACACCCCGCTGATGTGTGCCGACAGTGGTGGTTGTAGCTGAAACGGAAATACCCGAAAAAAGCACGTTTCTGTATTTCGCCGTTTCACGTTTTTATTTTTTAAAAATCAACGGTGATAGCCAGGGGGCTGAGACTTTCAGGGTGTCCTCGGGGTCCCATCCCACACCTGTGATAAAATTTTCAGCCCTCCGGGACATGTAGAAGTATGTGAAATAGGCAAATGCTAACGTTTTGTGGCTAAAATAGGAGCTAATTTCGCTATTTACATTAATAGCTCCCAAACGATGACAGCTAGCCGGCTCAAACTCGCACACAAGGTGTGTGGTGACCTTAGGCACCCATCGATATGGGGCAGCCCCGCCCACCGCGTGGAATTACTGCACAAAGTGGGCGGGAGCAGAAATTAGCCGTTAGCTGCTAACCCTAACTTCCAGCTTGAATAACTCTTAAACGATTAGGGTTAGGAGGATGGGGGTTGGAGGCATGACTCCTGGGGGGGTCCCTGATGGATGTGTGGAAGGGGATCCCTCCCGCGTGTGTGGAAGCCGCGTGGTTGTTGCATTTAGCATTAGCCGCCGCTAACGACTTTGGAGTTGAATAACTCTGGAAGGGGAGGGGCTAGGAGGGTGTGGCTTTAACAGCTGACTCCCTGGGGGGTCCCTGACCTGTATGTAGGACCTCATCCCTCTGCTGCCCTCCTAGCCCCGCCCAATGACCTTTTACCTCAAGAGCGCGTTTAATTGAATAACTCTGGAAGGGGAGGGGCTAGGAGGGTGTGGCTTGAACAGTTGACTTCCAGTGGGGTCCCCGACAGTTGTGTGCGATGGCATCCCGATCGGACCTTTGGATCTCCTTCAAATCATGTTTTTTCACTTTTTTCAGCGAAATCTCATTTCAGAGAGGATTGGGAGGCTGATGGCATAGTAACCCTAGAGGATCTGTAGTCTGTCATAGGGGGTGAAAATTAACGCTTTGCCCGATTGGCACGAAACTCGGGGAGCTTCATCGGGGGTGCTGGGAGAGCCGCTGTGTGGATTTTCAGCCCTCTGGGACCATCTTGACCCTAGGGGTCAAAGGTCATCTAACCCTAGATCGCAGACCATTAGGGCTAGGGTTATGAAAGTTGGATATGTGTCTCACTGGGGGGTGCCTGACAGGTGTGTTGTGGTGTCATTTCTGTAACCCTAGCAGAAAAATTTGACCTCATGAATCAGCACATAATCTATATGGTTGGATCCGTGGGGATGAGCCTTGGGTGTCCTGAGGGTCGGTTGGGTCAATTTCCACCATGAAATTTGGGACCCTCGGGGACCGGCAGGACCCCCGCACACATACCTCATGTGAGGTCAGGGATCCCCTCATCACTCTAAGGGATTCCCCCAGAGGGTGAAAACAACGCATTGAGCTAGAGACAAAAAAACGCTAGATCCTGCATCGGGGCTTCCAGGGCACCCATCCTGTGAAGTTTCAGCTCTCTAGAATACTTTTTTCAAAAAAAATCCATCCGTTTTCACTTGCCCTGCAGAAGGCCCGAAATAAAGCATGAATCATAGCAAAATCCCTCAACGCTTTGACCGATCGGCACGAAACTCGGGAACCTGCATCAGGGGAGCCAGGGTATCCATTGTGAGAAGTTTCAGCCCTGAGCGACCTTCCTGACCCTATCGGTCAAAGGTCAACGGGGTGACCTTTCCCATAAGGCCTTGAGCCAGGGAGCTCAAATTCGGGGTCATGCATCGGGGCTGGCAGCACATCCAATCTGTGCGATTTCAGCCCTCTAGGCCACCCGGAAGTCTTTCGGGAGAGCTGAAGGCACTCGTTTTCAAAAACGCCTTAACCGAACATATTTTGTGCGCCATTTTTGAAATACTGGAGCAAACGAGCTCAAAGTGGCATCAAAATGACCGTCTCTAGACCCCGCTGATGTGTGCCGGCTGCGGTGGTTGTAGCTGAAACGGAAATACCCGAAAAAAGCTACTTTCTGCATTTCGCGTTTTCACGTTTTTATTTTTTAAAAATCAACGGTAATAGCTGGAGGGCTGAGACTTTCAGGGTTGCCTCGGGGTCCCCTTCTGCACCTGTGGTAAAATTTTCAGCCTCCCGGGACATGTAGAAGTATGTTAAATAGGCAAATGCTAACGTTTTGCGGCTAAAAAACGAGCTAATTTAGCTATTTTCGTTAATAGCTCCCAAACGGTGATAGCTAGCCGGCTCAAACTCGCACACAGGGTGCGTGGTGACCTTAGGCACCCTTTGATATGGGGCAGCCCCGCCCACCGCGTAGAATTACTGCGCAAATTGAGAAGGAGCTTAAATTAGCCGTTAGCTGCTAACCCTAACTTTGAGCTTTAATAACTCCTAAACGATTAGGGTTAGGAGGATGGGATTTGGATGCATGACTCCCGGGAGGGTCCCTGATGGGTGTGTAAAAGGATATCCCTCCAGCGCGTGCACAAGCCGCGTGGTTGTTGCATTTAGCATTAGCCGCCGCTAACGACTTTGGAGTTGAATAACTCTGGAAGGGGAGGGGGTAGGAGGGTGTGGCTTTAACAGCTGACCCCCAGGGGGGTCCCTGACCTGTATGTAGGACCTCATCCCTCTGCTGCCCTCCTAGCCCCGCCCAATGACCTTTTACCTCAGGAGCGCGTTTAATTGAATAACTCAGGAAGGGGAGGGGCTAGGAGGGTGTGGCTTGAACAGTTGACTTCCAGTGGGGTCCCCGACAGTTGTGTGCGATGGCATCCCGATCGGACCTTTGGATCTCCTTCAAATCATGTTTTTTCACTTTTTTCAGCGAAATCTCATTTCAGAGAGGATTGGGAGGCTGATGGCATAGTAACCCTAGAGGATCTGTAGTCTGTCATAGGGGGTGAAAATTAACGCTTTGCCCGATTGGCACGAAACTCGGGGAGGTTCATCGGGGGTGCTGGGAGAGCCGCTGTGTGGATTTTCAGCCCTCTGGGACCAACTTGACCCTAGGGGTCAAAGGTCATCGAGCCCTAGTTCGCAAACGATTAGGGTTAGGGTTATGCAAATTTGATATGCGTCTCCCCGGGGGGTCCCTGACAGGTCTGTTGAGGTTTCATATCTCTAACCCTAGCGTAAAAATTTGACCTCACGAATCAGCGCATAGTCTATATGGATGGATTGGGAGGCTGATGAGGAGCATTTTCAGCCCTCTGGGAACCTCGTAACCCTAGCGGTCAACGGTAATCTAACCCTAATTCCATCAACATTAGGGTTAGGGTTATGGGAGTTGGATATGTGTTGATACGCGATGAGCCTTGGGTGTCCTGAGGGTCGGTTCGGTCAATTTCCACCGTGAAATTTCGGACCTCTCGGGGACCGGCAACAACCCCATACACGTATTTCTTGGGCTGCTGACTGTCTGTTTTGGGTGTTTTTGGGCTCATCCTAGCATGTGGAGCTAACATGGCTAAGGATTCCAGATTCGGTCAACCAATGACCGCTTCTGGAATCAGCGATAACTCAGCTCAGGAAGGAGCTACAGTGGTAAGATTGGTGTCAAATTAAAGCTTAGGACCTCAGCAATGCAATGGTGGTGGTTTCAAGTGTCTAAATGCAACTTTTTAAAAAACGATGTCACATTCTGGAAGGCAATTCCAGATTTCGTCAACCAATGACCAAATCTGGAATCAGCTATAACTTTGCCCGGGAAGGAGCTAGAGGGCTGGGATTGACTTCAGATGATAGCTGAGAGCCTCAGCAGTGCAATGGTGGTGGTTTCAAGTGTTTAACTCCACATTTAAGGGTCAAGGACTTATTCTGGAAGGGGATTCCAGATTTGGTCAACCAATGACCGCTTCTGGAATCTGCTCTAACTCGGCCCAGGAAAGAGCTGGAGGGCTGGGAGTGACATCAGATGACAGCTGGGGGGTCCCTGACAGGTGTGTTGTGATGTCATCTCTCTACACCATGAATAAAAATTTGACCTCATGAATCAGCCCATAGTCTATGTGGTTGATCGGTGGGGATGAGCCTTGGGTGTCCTGAGGGTCAGTTTTGTCAATTTCCACCATGAAATTTTTGACCTCTCGGGGACCGGCAACAACCCCATACACGTATTTCTTGGGCTGGTGACTGTCTGTTTTGGGTGTTTTTGGGCTGATCCAGGCACTCAGAGCTTCCGAGACGCAATCTGGAAGGGGATTCCAGATTCCAGATTGGGATTCCAGATTCCAGATTCCAGATTCCAGATTCGGTCAAGCAATGATAACTCCGCCCAGGAAGGAGCTAGAGGACTGGGCTGGGCTTCAGATGACAGCTGAGGGCCTCAGCAGTGCAATGGTGGTGGTTTCACGTGTCTACCTGCAATCTTAAGGGTCAAAAACGCAATCTGGAAGGGGATTCCAGATTCGGTCAAGCAATGATAACTCCTCTCAGGAAGGAGCTAGAGGGCTGAGATTGGCATCAAATGAAAGCTTAGGGCCTCAGCAGTGCAATGGTTGTAGTTTCAAGTGTCTACCTGCACTTTTTAAAAATCGATGTCACATTCTGGAAGGGGATTCCAGATTAGGTCAACCAATGACCAAATCTGGAATCTGCTCTAACTCTGCCCAGGAAGTAGCTAGAGGACTGGGATTGGCTTCTACTGACAGCTGGGGAGGTCCCTGACAGGTGTGGTGGGGTGTCATCTCTCTACCCCCTGGATAAAAATTTGACCTCATGAATCAGCCCATAGTCTATGTGGTTGGATCGGTGGGGATGAGCCTTGGGTGTCCTGAGGGTCAGTCGGGTCAATTTCCACCATGAAATTTGGGACCCCTCGGGGACTGGCAACGACCCCGCACACGTGTCTCTCGGGGCGGTGACTGTCTGTTTTGGGTGTTTTTGGGCTGATCCAAACACTTTGAGCTTCAAAGACGCAATCTGGAAGGGGATTCCAGATTCCAGATTGGGATTCCAGATTCCAGATTCCAGATTCCAGATTCCAGGTTGGGATTCCAGATTCCAGATTCCAGATTCCAGATTCCAGATTCCAGGTTGGGATTCCAGATTCCAGATTCCAGATTCCAGATTGGAATGGGATTCCAGATGCGGTCAAGCAATGATAACTCCGCCCAGGAAGTAGCTAGAGGACTGGGATTGGCTTCCACTGACAGCTGGGGAGGTCCCTGACAGGTGTGGTGGGGTGTCATCTCTCCAGGACCTCTAGAAATGTTTGACTTCACCAATCGGCCCCCGCTCTCTAGCGTTGATCCGGGCTGATGAGCTTTCTTTGTCCTCAGGGTCGGTCGGGTCAATTTCCAACGTGAAATTTTTGACCCCTCGGGGACCGGCGGGACCCCCACCCACGCGTTTGTGGGGGTGTGACTGTCTGTTTTGTGTGTTTTGGGGCTCGTCCCAACATTTTTGGCATTTCGGGTGAAAATCCCACATGGCCGGGTTCTCTGATTTATTTAGAGTCATTTTGGTGAAAAACATGGGTTAGCCACTTGAAAACTGAATTTTAAAATGGTTTTCTAACTTTTGATGGCTCTCTAGCGCTCAAAACATAGTGGTCAAAATCCGGAATTGAGATTCCGGAATTGAAAAAACCGGAAACGGAATTTTCAGTTCTGGATTCCAGATTCCAGATTCCAGATTCCAGAATTGCAAATTCCGGATCCGGATTCTTCCGTTCTGGAATTCCAGATTCCTATCAAATCGACGGTGTCCCCTAACCCTAACCCTAACCCTAACCCTACCAAAACTTCAAGAAACCCTAACCCTAACCCTACCACCCGGACCGCCTCGTCACCCTCTACGCATGGCTCAAGTCTCAAGTCTCTCACACTTAGGGTTACAAAGTTATTACACGAGCAGTTATTAACTGGGTTCTTAATGATCCCTATTACCTACTGGAAGCCCTAACACTTACATTGACTCCTATGGGGCTCCGGGAACATGACTCTGTAACTCAGCCAAACAAAGGCCCACAGTCCTGATTTTCACACCACGCACTCACAACCCTAGCCTTGACACAACCCTACTTCCAGAATGTCACATTGACCAACTTTTGACCAAAACTTCAAGAAACCCTAACCCTAACCCTACCACCCGGACCGCCTCGTCACCCTCTACGCATGGCTCAAGTCTCAAGTCTCTCACACTTAGGGTTACAAAGTTATTAACAAAAGACTCACTTCAAAGTGCTTTTTTTGGGAATAACTCCTCCCCCTTACATCACACCAACATGGTTCACACATGTATGGATAGATCTCGTCCAGACCTATCCATAGATGTCTCAACCATTCATGTCAGTTGTTCCTATAAAAAGTCATTCAATCTCAAACCCAAAAAGAGGCACTTTGAGTGGTTTTCATCCCTATACCTAACCCTTGACTCCTATGGGGCTCCGGGAACATGACTCTGTAACTCAGCCAAACAAAGGCCCACAGTCCTGATTTTCACACCACGCACTCACAACCCTAGCCCTGACACAACCCTAGGTCCACAATGTCACTTTGACCAACTTTTGACCCAAACTTCCAGAAACCCTAACCCTACCCCTACCACCCGGACCGGCTCGTCACCCTCTACGCATGGCTCAAGTCTCAAGTCTCAAGCACTTAGGGTTACAAAGTTATTGGAGCTTGAGTCAATGACTCAGGACCCCATTTACCCCTATTACCTAACCCTAACCTAACCTAACCTAACCTAACATGACTCTGTAACTCAGCCAAACAAAGGCCCACAGTCCTGATTTTCACACCACGCACTCACAACCCTAGCCTTGACACAACCCTACTTCCAGAATGTCACATTGACCAACTTTTGACCAAAACTTCAAGAAACCCTAACCCTAACCCTACCACCCGGACCGGCTCGTCACCCTCTACGCATGGCTCAAGTCTCAAGTCTCTCACACTTAGGGTTACAAAGTTATTCAAAATCGCAGGCCTGCGATTACCACATTTACCCCTTAACCTACTGGAAACCCTAACACTTACATTGACTCCTATGGGGCTCCGGGAACATGACTCTGTAACTCAGCCAAACAAAGGCCCACAGTCCTGATTTTCACACCACGCACTCACAACCCTAGCCTTGACACAACCCTACGTCCAGAATGTCACATTGACCAACTTTTGACCAAAACTTCAAGAAACCCTAACCCTAACCCTACCACCCGGACCGGCTCGTCACCCTCTACGCATGGCTCAAGTCTCAAGTCTCTCACACTTAGGGTTACAAAGTTATTCAAAATCGCAGGCCTGCGATTACCACATTTACCCCTTAACCTACTGGAAGCCCTAACACTTACATTGACTCCTATGGGGCTCCGGGAACATGACTCTGTAACTCAGCCAAACAAAGGCCCACAGTCCTGATTTTCACACCACGCACTCACAACCCTAGCCTTGACACAACCCTACTTCCAGAATGTCACATTGACCAACTTTTGACCAAAACTTCAAGAAACCCTAACCCTAACCCTACCACCCGGACCGGCTCGTCACCCTCTACGCATGACTCAAGTCTCAAGTCTCTCACACTTAGGGTTACAAAGTTATTACACGAGCAGTTATTAACTGGGTTCTTAATGATCCCTATTACCTACTGGAAGCCCTAACACTTACATTGACTCCTATGGGGCTCCGGGAACATGACTCTGTAACTCAGCCAAACAAAGGCCCACAGTCCTGATTTTCACACCACGCACTCACAACCCTAGCCTTGACACAACCCTACTTCCAGAATGTCACATTGACCAACTTTTGACCAAAACTTCAAGAAACCCTAACCCTAACCCTACCACCCGGACCGGCTCGTCACCCTCTACGCATGGCTCAAGTCTCAAGTCTCTCACACTTAGGGTTACAAAGTTATTAACAAAAGACTCACTTCAAAGTGCTTTTTTTGGGAATAACTCCTCCCCCTTACATCACACCAACATGGTTCACACATGTATGGATAGATCTCGTCCAGACCTATCCATAGATGTCTCAACCATTCATGTAAGTTGTTCCTATAAAAATTCATTCAATCTCAAACCAAAAAAGACTCACTTTGAGTGGTTTTCATCCCTATACCTAACCCTAACCCTAACCCTAACCCTACCAAAACTTCAAGAAACCCTAACCCTAACCCTACCACCCGGACCGCCTCGTCACCCTCTACGCATGGCTCAAGTCTCAAGTCTCTCACACTTAGGGTTACAAAGTTATTACACGAGCAGTTATTAACTGGGTTCTTAATGATCCCTATTACCTACTGGAAGCCCTAACACTTACATTGACTCCTATGGGGCTCCGGGAACATGACTCTGTAACTCAGCCAAACAAAGGCCCACAGTCCTGATTTTCACACCACGCACTCACAACCCTAGCCTTGACACAACCCTACTTCCAGAATGTCACATTGACCAACTTTTGACCAAAACTTCAAGAAACCCTAACCCTAACCCTACCACCCGGACCGCCTCGTCACCCTCTACGCATGGCTCAAGTCTCAAGTCTCTCACACTTAGGGTTACAAAGTTATTAACAAAAGACTCACTTCAAAGTGCTTTTTTTGGGAATAACTCCTCCCCCTTACATCACACCAACATGGTTCACACATGTATGGATAGATCTCGTCCAGACCTATCCATAGATGTCTCAACCATTCATGTCAGTTGTTCCTATAAAAAGTCATTCAATCTCAAACCCAAAAAGAGGCACTTTGAGTGGTTTTCATCCCTATACCTAACCCTTGACTCCTATGGGGCTCCGGGAACATGACTCTGTAACTCAGCCAAACAAAGGCCCACAGTCCTGATTTTCACACCACGCACTCACAACCCTAGCCCTGACACAACCCTAGGTCCACAATGTCACTTTGACCAACTTTTGACCCAAACTTCCAGAAACCCTAACCCTACCCCTACCACCCGGACCGGCTCGTCACCCTCTACGCATGGCTCAAGTCTCAAGTCTCAAGCACTTAGGGTTACAAAGTTATTGGAGCTTGAGTCAATGACTCAGGACCCCATTTACCCCTATTACCTAACCCTAACCTAACCTAACCTAACCTAACATGACTCTGTAACTCAGCCAAACAAAGGCCCACAGTCCTGATTTTCACACCACGCACTCACAACCCTAGCCTTGACACAACCCTACTTCCAGAATGTCACATTGACCAACTTTTGACCAAAACTTCAAGAAACCCTAACCCTAACCCTACCACCCGGACCGGCTCGTCACCCTCTACGCATGGCTCAAGTCTCAAGTCTCTCACACTTAGGGTTACAAAGTTATTCAAAATCGCAGGCCTGCGATTACCACATTTACCCCTTAACCTACTGGAAGCCCTAACACTTACATTGACTCCTATGGGGCTCCGGGAACATGACTCTGTAACTCAGCCAAACAAAGGCCCACAGTCCTGATTTTCACACCACGCACTCACAACCCTAGCCTTGACACAACCCTACTTCCAGAATGTCACATTGACCAACTTTTGACCAAAACTTCAAGAAACCCTAACCCTAACCCTACCACCCGGACCGGCTCGTCACCCTCTACGCATGGCTCAAGTCTCAAGTCTCTCACACTTAGGGTTACAAAGTTATTCAAAATCGCAGGCCTGCGATTACCACATTTACCCCTTAACCTACTGGAAACCCTAACACTTACATTGACTCCTATGGGGCTCCGGGAACATGACTCTGTAACTCAGCCAAACAAAGGCCCACAGTCCTGATTTTCACACCACGCACTCACAACCCTAGCCTTGACACAACCCTACTTCCAGAATGTCACATTGACCAACTTTTGACCAAAACTTCAAGAAACCCTAACCCTAACCCTACCACCCGGACCGGCTCGTCACCCTCTACGCATGACTCAAGTCTCAAGTCTCTCACACTTAGGGTTACAAAGTTATTACACGAGCAGTTATTAACTGGGTTCTTAATGATCCCTATTACCTACTGGAAGCCCTAACACTTACATTGACTCCTATGGGGCTCCGGGAACATGACTCTGTAACTCAGCCAAACAAAGGCCCACAGTCCTGATTTTCACACCACGCACTCACAACCCTAGCCTTGACACAACCCTACTTCCAGAATGTCACATTGACCAACTTTTGACCAAAACTTCAAGAAACCCTAACCCTAACCCTACCACCCGGACCGGCTCGTCACCCTCTACGCATGGCTCAAGTCTCAAGTCTCTCACACTTAGGGTTACAAAGTTATTAACAAAAGACTCACTTCAAAGTGCTTTTTTTGGGAATAACTCCTCCCCCTTACATCACACCAACATGGTTCACACATGTATGGATAGATCTCGTCCAGACCTATCCATAGATGTCTCAACCATTCATGTAAGTTGTTCCTATAAAAATTCATTCAATCTCAAACCAAAAAAGACTCACTTTGAGTGGTTTTCATCCCTATACCTAACCCTAACCTAACCTAAGCCCTAACACTTACATTGACTCCTATGGGGCTCCGGGAACATGACTCTGTAACTCAGCCAAACAAAGGCCCACAGTCCTGATTTTCACACCACGCACTCACAACCCTAGCCTTGACACAACCCTACTTCCAGAATGTCACATTGACCAACTTTTGACCAAAACTTCAAGAAACCCTAACCCTAACCCTACCACCCGGACCGGCTCGTCACCCTCTACGCATGGCTCAAGTCTCAAGTCTCAAGCACTTAGGGTTACAAAGTTATTGGAGCTTGAGTCAATGACTCAGGACCCCATTTACCCCTATTACCTACTGGAAACCCTAACACTTACATTGACTCCTATGGGGCTCCGGGAACATGACTCTGTAACTCAGCCAAACAAAGGCCCACAGTCCTGATTTTCACACCACGCACTCACAACCCTAGCCTTGACACAACCCTACTTCCAGAATGTCACATTGACCAACTTTTGACCAAAACTTCAAGAAACCCTAACCCTAACCCTACCACCCGGACCGGCTCGTCACCCTCTACGCATGGCTCAAGTCTCAAGTCTCAAGCACTTAGGGTTACAAAGTTATTGGAGCTTGAGTCAATGACTCAGGACCCCATTTACCCCTATTACCTACTGGAAGCCCTAACACTTACATTGACTCCTATGGGGCTCCGGGAACATGACTCTGTAACTCAGCCAAACAAAGGCCCACAGTCCTGATTTTCACACCACGCACTCACAACCCTAGCCTTGACACAACCCTACTTCCAGAATGTCACATTGACCAACTTTTGACCAAAACTTCAAGAAACCCTAACCCTAACCCTACCACCCGGACCGGCTCGTCACCCTCTACGCATGGCTCAAGTCTCAAGTCTCTCACACTTAGGGTTACAAAGTTATTAACAAAAGACTCACTTCAAAGTGCCTTTTTTTGGAATAACTCCTCCCCCTTACATCACAACAACATGGTTCACATATGTATGGATAGATCTCGTCCAGACCTATCCATAGATGTCTCAACCATTCATGTCAGTTGTTCCTATAAAAAGTCATTCAATCTCAAACCCAAAAAGAGGCACTTTGAGTGGTTTTCATCCCTATACCTACTGGAAGCCCTAACACTTACATTGACTCCTATGGGGCTCCGGGAACATGACTCTGTAACTCAGCCAAACAAAGACCCACAGTCCTGATTTTCACACCACGCACTCACAACCCTAGCCTTGACACAACCCTACTTCCAGAATGTCACATTGACCAACTTTTGACCAAAACTTCAAGAAACCCTAACCCTAACCCTACCACCCGGACCGGCTCGTCACCCTCTACGCATGGCTCAAGTCTCAAGTCTCTCACACTTAGGGTTACAAAGTTATTACACGAGCAGTTATTAACTGGGTTCTTAATGATCCCTATTACCTAACCCTAACCTAACCCTAACCCTAATTAGGGGATTCCATGTCTTGTTCTGAGGGTCTCTGAGCGACGGGAGTAGGACCGTTGGAATCGCCTCGGCGAGCTCTACAACATATCTGGCATTGCCATTTTATACCCGGAAAGTGTATGTGGCATTTATTTCCCTAACCATGGGTCCTAGACAAAAACAGGACGTCTAGGTGAATTCGGGGGATTTTTTACAGTCCGGTGATGTGTCTTTTGACTCTCTAGCACCTATTTTTTTTTGTTGCAGTACCACCATTTTACCACTAGGGGGAGCAATTTGTCTGTCGTTTTCTGGAATATAGTTCCACAATTGGTTCAATCTACCACTGTGAGCCGTAGGAACATGCTAGAGAGCTGGGAGTTGGTTTAAAACTGCTGTTAGGGGACTCGGGCTCCCTTGGCCACCGTTTCTGAGTGCCTAGGACCTTTCTACCAAAGATTCCAGAACTGAAGATTCCGTTTCCAGAACTGAAGATTCCGTTTCCGGAACTGAAGATTCCGTTTCCGGAACTGAACATTCTGAAAACGAGCTCCAACTCCGCTCAGGAAGGACCGAGAGCTCTGGCAATGACTTCAAATGAAAGCTGAGGGCCTCAGCAGTGCAATGGAAGTGGTTTCAAGTGTCCAACTACAACACTGTAGATTTTGAATAGGGATTCCAGATTGGTCAAGCCTTGACCGATTCTGGAAGGTGCTGTAACTGAGCTCAGGAAAGAGCTAGAGGTGTGGGATTTACTTCAAATGAAAGCTGGGGGGGTCCCTGACAGGTGTGGTATGATGTCATCTCTGTAAACCTGCGTAAAAATTTCACCTCATGAATCAGCCCATAGACTGTATGGTGGGATACAGGGGGATGAGCCTTATGTGTCCTGAGGGTCAGTTGGGTCAATTTCCACCATGAATTTTGCGACCCCTTGGGGAGTGGCAACAACCCCAAACACACAACTGTTGGGGTGGTGACTGTCTGTTTTGGGTGTTTTTGGGCTGATCCAAACACTTTGAGCTTCAAAGATGCAATCTGGAAGGGGATTCCAGATTCCAGATTCCAGATTCCAGATTGGGATTCCAGATTCCAGATTCCAGATTCCAGATTCCAGATTGGGATTCCAGATTCCAGATTCCAGATTCCAGATTCCAGATTGGGATTCCAGATTCGGTCAAGCAATGATAACTCCTCTCAGGAAGGAGCTAGAGGACTGGGACAGACTTCAGATGATAGCTGAGGGCCTCAGCAGTGCAATGGTGGTGCTTGCAAGTGTCTAACTCCACGTTTAAGGGTCAAACACGCAATCTGGAAGGGGATTCCAGATTAGGTCAAGCCATGACCGAATCTGGAATCCTCTGTAACTCGGCCCAGGAAGGAGGTAGAAGTGTTGGATTGGCTTCAAATGAAAGCTGAGGGCCTTACAAGTGTAACGGTGGTACTTTCAAGTGTCTAACTCCACGTTTAGGGGTCAATTACACTTTCTGGAAGGGGATTCCAGAATGTGTCATCCAATGACCGATTCTGGAATCCTCTGCTATAACTCCTCTCAGGAAGGAGCTAGAGGGCTGGGATTAGCATCAAATGAAAGCTTAGGACCTCAGCAGTGCAATGGTTGCAGTGTCAAGTCTCTACCTGAACTTTTAAAAATCGATGTCATTTTCTGGAAGGGGATTCCAGATTTAGACATCAAATGACCGATTCTGGAATCTGCTATAACTCCTCTCAGGAAGGAGCTAGATGCGTGGGACTGGCTTCAAATGAAAGCTGAGGGCCCTCCGAGTGTAATGGTGGTAATTTCAAGTGTGTAACTTCAATGTTAAGGGTTTTATGGTCAACCCTATGTGTAACCCTAACTCGGTAACCCTACTCCCTAACTGTAACCCTAACAATCCCAAACAATGAGGGCTAGGGTTATGAAAGTTGGATATGTGTCTCACTGGGGGGTGCCTGACAGGTGGGTTGTGGTATCGTCTCTGTAACCCTAGCAGAAAAATTTGACCTCATGAATCACCCCATAATGTGTATGGTTGGACCCGTGGGGATGAGCCTTGGGTGTCCTGAGGGTCGGTTCGGTCAATTTCCACCATGAAATTTGGAACCCTTCGGGGACTGGCAACGACCCCGCACACGTGTCTCTTGGGGCAGTGACTGTCTGTTTTGGGTGTTTTTGGGCTGATCCAAACACCCTGAGCTTCAGAAACGCAATCTGGAAGGGGATTCCAGATTTCGTCATTCAATGACCAATTCTGGAATCCTCTGTAACTCCTCTCAGGAAGGAGGTAGAAGTGTGGGCTTGGCTTCAAATGAAAGCTGAGGGCCTTGCGAGTGTAACGGTGGTACTTTCAAGTGTCTAACTCCACGTTTAAGTTTCAATGACACTTTCTGGAAGGGGATTCCAGAATGTGTCATCCAATGACCGATTCTGGAATTCTCAACCCTAACTCCTCTCAGGAAGGAGCTAGAGGGCTGGGATTAGCATCAAATGAAAGCTTAGGACCTCAGCAGTGCAATGGTTGCAGTGTCAAGTCTCAAGTCACTTTTTAAAAATCGATGTCATTTTCTGGAAGGGGATTCCAGATTTAGACATCAAATGACACATTCTGGAATCTGCCTTAACTCCTCTCAGGAAGGAGCTAGATGGCTGGGATTAGCATCAAATGAAAGCTTAGGACCTCAGCAGTGCAATGGTTGCAGTGTCAAGTCTCAAGTCACTTTTAAAAATCGATGTCATTTTCTGGAAGGGGATTCCAGATTTAGACATCAAATGACACATTCTGGAATCTGCCTTAACTCCTCTCAGGAAGGAGCTAGAGGCGTGGGACTGGCTTCAAATGAAAGCTGAGGGCCCTCCGAGTGTAATGGTGGTAATTTCAAGTGTGTAACTTCAATGTTAAGGGTTTTATGGTCAACCCTATGTGTAACCCTAACTCGGTAACCCTACTCCCTAACTGTAACCCTAACAATCTCAAACAATGAGGGCTAGGGTTATGAAAGTTTGATATGTGTCTCCCTCGGGGGTCCCTGACAGGTCTGTTGTGGTCTCGGTAAGATTCGGTCAAGCAATGATAACTCCTGTCAGGAAGGAGCTAGAAGGCTGAGATTGGCATCAAATGAAAGCTTAGGACCTCAGCAATGCAATGGTTATAGTTTCAAGTGTCTACCTGCACTTTTTAAAAATCGATGTCATTTTCTGGAAGGGGATTCCAGATTTAGACATCAAATGACCGATTCTGGAATCTGCTATAACTCCTCTCAGGAAGGAGCTAGATGGCTGGGATTAGCATCAAATGAAAGCTTAGGACCTCAGCAGTGCAATGGTTGCAGTGTCAAGTCTCAAGTCACTTTTTAAAAATCGATGTCATTTTCTGGAAGGGGATTCCAGATTTAGACATCAAATGACACATTCTGGAATCTGCCTTAACTCCTCTCAGGAAGGAGCTAGAGGCGTGGGACTGGCTTCAAATGAAAGCTGAGGGCCCTCCGAGTGTAATGGTGGTAATTTCAAGTGTCTAACTTCAATGTTAAGGGTTTTATGGTCAACCCTATGTGTAACCCTAACTCGGTAACCCTACTCCCTAACTGTAACCCTAACAATCCCAAACAATGAGGGCTAGGGTTATGAAAGTTTGATATGTGTCTCCCTCGGGGGTCCCTGACAGGTCTGTTGTGGTCTTGGTAAGATTCGGTCAAGCAATGATAACTCCTGTCAGGAAGGAGCTAGAAGGCTGAGATTGGCATCAAATGAAAGCTTAGGGCCTCAGCAATGCAATGGTTATAGTTTCAAGTGTCTACATGCACTTTTTAAAAATCGATGTCATTTTCTGGAAGGGGATTCCAGATTTAGACATCAAATGACACATTCTGGAATCTGCCTTAACTCCTCTCAGGAAGGAGCAAGAGGCGTGGGACTGGCTTCAAATGAAAGCTGAGGGCCCTACGAGTGTAATGGTGGTAGTTTCAAGTGTCTAACTTCAATGTTAAGGGTTATATGGTCAACCCTATGTGTAACCCTAACTCGGTAACCCTACACCCTAACTGTAACCCTATACCCCAAAAAGCAGGTATGTTGTGATGACATCTCTCTGACCCCTAAAGAAAAACTTTGACGTTCAACACAATAAGCATGTTCCCTGTGGGATTTGATCCCACAAAAGTTGGGTTGAAAGCCATAGCATAAGACCACTCAGCCACTCAGTGCCACGAATTTTTCTCGTTTGGAACTTGTACTTATTTTTTAAGCTTTGTTTGGAGGGGGGCTGGGATAATGACCCTCCTAACCCTTGGGGTCAGAGGTCATTTAACCCTAGTTTCCAAACAATTAGGGCTAGGGTTATGAAAGGTGGCTGTCGGTTTTGGGTGTTTTTGGGTGTTTTTGGGCTGATCCAAACACTTTGGGTTTCAATGTCTCTTTCTGGAATGCAATGCCAGCTTGCTTCATTCTGGTGACAATCTCTAACTTTGTCCAGGAAGGCCCTAGAAGTGTGGGATTGGCATCAAATGAAAGCTTAGGGCCTTGGCAGTACAATGGTAGTGGTTTCAAGTGTCTAACTTAAATGGTAAGGGGTCTTTGGTCAACCCTATTTGCAACCCTAAGCCCTAAGCCTTGACCCTAACTCCAGTCAGAGTTTTTATTGGCTTCCAATGACAGCTTAGGGCCTTAAGAGTGTAATGGTGTTCCTTTCAGGTGTGTACCTGCACTTTTTAAAAAACGATGTCACATTCTGGAAGGGGATTCCAGATTTAGTCATCCAATGTCAGATTCTGGAATCTGAAAGGTTAGGCTAAGTTAGTTTAATAAAACACTTTGCCTCAGTAACACTAAGTCTCCACTGCTCAAGATGCACCACAATAAGCATGTCCCCCGTGGGGTTTGATCCCACAACCTACTGGTTGCAAGCCATAGCATTAGACCACTCGGCCACTCAGTGCTATGAATTTTTCGCGTTTGGAACTTGTACTTATTTTTTAAGCTTTGTGTGGAGGGGGGCTGGGATAATGACCCTCCTAGCCCGAGGGGGTAGAGGTAATCTAACCCTAGTTTGCTGACTATTAGGGTTACGGTGATGAAAAATTGATATGTGTCTCCCTGGGGGGTGCCTGACAGGTGTGTTGTGGTGTCATTTCTCTAACCCTAGCAGAAAAATTTGACCTCATGAATCAGCGTATAATCTACATGGTTGGATTGGGAGGCTGATGCCCCACTGAGTCTGGGGGATTTGCAAGCTCTCCCAGGGGTCAAAATTAAACGTTGACCGATCGACACGAGGCTCACGTATGTTCATCGGGGGAGCCAGGGTATCCATTGTGAGAAGTTTCAGCCCTGTGCGACCCTCCTGACCCTATCGGTCAAAGGTCAACGGGGTGACCTTTCCCATAAGGCCTTGAGCCAGGGAGCTGAAATTCGCTGTCATGCATCGGGGCTGGCAGCACATCCACGGTGTGCGATCTCAGCCCTCTAGGCCACCCGGAAGTCTTTCAGGAGAGCTGAAGGCACTCGTTTTCAAAAACGCCTTAACCGAACATATTTTGTGCGCCATTTTTGAAATACTTGAGCAAACGAGCTCAAAGTGGCATCAAAATGACCGTCTCTACACCCCGCTGATGTGTGCCGACAGTGGTGGTTGTAGCTGAAACGGAAATACCCGAAAAAAGCACGTTTCTGTATTTCGCCATTTCACGTTTTTATTTTTTAAAAATCAACGGTGATAGCCAGGGGGCTGAGACTTTCAGGGTGTCCTCGGGGTCCCATCCCACACCTGTGATAAAATTTTCAGCCCTCCGGGACATGTAGAAGTATGTGAAATAGGCAAATGCTAACGTTTTGTGGCTAAAATAGGAGCTAATTTCGCTATTTACATTAATAGCTCCCAAACGATGACAGCTAGCCGGCTCAAACTCGCACACAAGGTGTGTGGTGACCTTAGGCACCCATCGATATGGGGCAGCCCCGCCCACCGCGTGGAATTACTGCACAAAGTGGGCGGGAGCAGAAATTAGCCGTTAGCTGCTAACCCTAACTTCCAGCTTGAATAACTCTTAAACGATTAGGGTTAGGAGGATGGGGGTTGGAGGCATGACTCCTGGGGGGGTCCCTGATGGATGTGTGGAAGGGGATCCCTCCAGCGCATAAGGAAGCCGCGTGGTTGTTGCATTTAGCATTAGCCGCCGCTAACGACTTCGGAGTTGAATAACTCTGGAAGGGGAGGGGCTAGGAGGGTGGGGCTTTAACAGCTGACTCCCTGGGGGGTCCCTGACCTGTATGTAGGACCTCATCCCTCTGCTGCCCTCCTAGCCCCGCCCAATGACCTTTTACCTCAGGAGCGCGTTTAATTGAATAACTCCGGAAGGGGAGGGGCTAGGAGGGTGTGGCTTGAACAGTTGACTTCCAGTGGGGTCCCCGACACTTGTGTGCGATGGCATCCCGATCGGACCTTTGGATCTCCTTCAAATCATGTTTTTTCACTTTTTTCAGCGAAATCTCATTTCAGAGAGGATTGGGAGGCTGATGGCATAGTAACCCTAGAGGATCTGTAGTCTGTCATAGGGGGTGAAAATTAACGCTTTGCCCGATTGGCACGAAACTCGGGGAGGTTCATCGGGGGTGCTGGGAGAGCCGCTGTGTTGATTTTCAGCCCTCTGGGACCCTCCTAACCCTAGGGGTCAAAGGTCATCCAACCCTAGTTCGCCGACGATTAGGGTTACGGTTATGAAAATTTGATATGTGTCTCCCTGGGGGGTGCCTGACAGGTGTGTTGTGGTGTCATTTCTGTAACCCTAGCAGAAAAATTTGACCTCATGAATCAGCACATAATCTATATGGTTGCATCCGTGGGGATGAGCCCTGGGTGTCCTGAGGGTCGGTTGGGTCAATTTCCACCATGAAATTTGGGACCCTCGGGGATCGGCAGGACCCCCGCACACATACCTCATGAGAGGTCAGGGATCCCCTCATCACTCTAAGGGTGAAACTCAGAGGGTGAAAACAACGCATTGAGCTAGAGACAAAAAAAACGCTAGATCCTGCATCGGGGCTTCCAGGGCATCCATCCTGTGAAGTTTCAGCTCTCTAGAATACTTTTTTCCAAAAAAATCCATCCGTTTTCACTTGCCCTGCAGAAGGCCCGAAATAAAGCCTGAATCATAGCAAAATCCCTCAACGCTTTGACCGATCGGCACGAAACTCGGGAACCTGCATCGGGGGAGCCAGGGTATCCATTGTGAGAAGTTTCAGCCCTGTGCGACCCTCCTGACCCTATCGGTCAAAGGTCAACGGGGTGACCTTTCCCATAAGGCCTTGAGCCAGGGAGCTCAAATTCGGGGTCATGCATCGGGGCTGGCAGCACATCCAATCTGTGCGATTTCAGCCCTCTAGGCCACCCGGAAGTCTTTCGGGAGAGCTGAAGGCACTCGTTTTCAAAAACGCCTTAACCGAACATATTTTGTGCGCCATTTTTGAAATACTTGAGCAAACGAGGTCAAAGTGGCATCAAAATGACCGTCTCTAGACCCCGCTGATGTGTGCCGGCTGCGGTGGTTGTAGCTGAAACGGAAATACCCGAAAAAAGCTACTTTCTGCATTTCGCATTTTCACGTTTTTATTTTTTAAAAATCAACGGTAATAGCTGGAGGGCTGAGACTTTCAGGGTTGCCTCGGGGTCCCCTTCTGCACCTGTGGTAAAATTTTCAGCCTCCCGGGACATGTAGAAGTATGTTAAATAGGCAAATGCTAACGTTTTGCGGCTAAAAAACGAGCTAATTTAGCTATTTTCGTTAATAGCTCCCAAACGGTGATAGCTAGCCGGCTCAAACTCGCACACAGGGTGCGTGGTGACCTTAGGCACCCTTTGATATGGGGCAGCCCCGCCCACCGCGTAGAATTACTGCGCAAATTGAGAAGGAGCTTAAATTAGCCGTTAGCTGCTAACCCTAACTTTGAGCTTTAATAACTCCTAAACGATTAGGGTTAGGAGGATGGGATTTGGATGCATGACTCCCGGGAGGGTCCCTGATGGGTGTGTAAAAGGATATCCCTCCAGCGCGTGCACAAGCCGCGTGGTTGTTGCATTTAGCATTAGCCGCCGCTAACGACTTTGGAGTTGAATAACTCTGGAAGGGGAGGGGCTAGGAGGGTGTGGCTTTAACAGCTGACCCCCAGGGGGGTCCCTGACCTGTATGTAGGACCTCATCCCTCTGCTGCCCTCCTAGCCCCGCCCAATGACCTTTTACCTCAGGAGCGCGTTTAATTGAATAACTCAGGAAGGGGAGGGGCTAGGAGGGTGTGGCTTGAACAGTTGACTTCCAGTGGGGTCCCCGACAGTTGTGTGCGATGGCATCCCGATCGGACCTTTGGATCTCCTTCAAATCATGTTTTTTCACTTTTTTCAGCGAAATCTCATTTCAGAGAGGATTGGGAGGCTGATGGCATAGTAACCCTAGAGGATCTGTAGTCTGTCATAGGGGGTGAAAATTAACGCTTTGCCCGATTGGCACCAAACTCGGGGAGGTTCATCGGGGGTGCTGGGAGAGCCGCTGTGTGGATTTTCAGCCCTCTGGGACCAACTTGACCCTAGGGGTCAAAGGTCATCGAGCCCTAGTTCGCAAACGATTAGGGTTAGGGTTATGCAAATTTGATATGCGTCTCCCCGGGGGGTCCCTGACAGGTCTGTTGAGGTTTCATATCTCTAACCCTAGCGTAAAAATTTGACCTCACGAATCAGCGCATAGTCTATATGGATGGATTGGGAGGCTGATGAGGAGCATTTTCAGCCCTCTGGGAACCTCGTAACCCTAGCGGTCAACGGTAATCTAACCCTAATTCCATCAACATTAGGGTTAGGGCTATGGGAGTTGGATATGTGTTGATACGCGATGAGCCTTGGGTGTCCTGAGGGTCGGTTCGGTCAATTTCCACCGTGAAATTTCGGACCTCTCGGGGACCGGCAACAACCCCATACACGTATTTCTTGGGCTGCTGACTGTCTGTTTTGGGTGTTTTTGGGCTCATCCTAGCATGTGGAGCTAACATGGCTAAGGATTCCAGATTCGGTCAACCAATGACCGCTTCTGGAATCAGCTATAACTCAGCTCAGGAAGGAGCTACAGTGGTAAGATTGGTGTCAAATTAAAGCTTAGGACCTCAGCAATGCAATGGTGGTGGTTTCAAGTGTCTAAATGCAACTTTTTAAAAAACGATGTCACATTCTGGAAGGCAATTCCAGATTTCGTCAACCAATGACCAAATCTGGAATCAGCTATAACTTTGCCCGGGAAGGAGCTAGAGGGCTGGGATTGACTTCAGATGATAGCTGAGAGCCTCAGCAGTGCAATGGTGGTGGTTTCAAGTGTTTAACTCCACATTTAAGGGTCAAGGACTTATTCTGGAAGGGGATTCCAGATTTGGTCAACCAATGACCGCTTCTGGAATCTGCTCTAACTCGGCCCAGGAAAGAGCTGGAGGGCTGGGAGTGACATCAGATGACAGCTGGGGGGTCCCTGACAGGTGTGTTGTGATGTCATCTCTCTACACCATGAATAAAAATTTGACCTCATGAATCAGCCCATAGTCTATGTGGTTGATCGGTGGGGATGAGCCTTGGGTGTCCTGAGGGTCAGTTGGGTCAATTTCCACCATGAAATTTGGGACCCCTCGGGGACTGGCAACGACCCCGCACACGTGTCTCTCGGGGCGGTGACTGTCTGTTTTGGGTGTTTTTGGGCTGATCCAAACACTTTGAGCTTCAAAGACCCAATCTGGAAGTGGATTCCAGATTCCAGATTGGGATTCCAGATTCCAGATTCCAGATTCCAGATTCGGTCAAGCAATGATAACTCCGCCCAGGAAGGAGCTAGAGGACTGGGCTGGGCTTCAGATGACAGCTGAGGGCCTCAGCAGTGCAATGGTGGTGGTTTCACGTGTCTACCTGCAATCTTAAGGGTCAAAAACGCAATCTGGAAGGGGATTCCAGATTCGGTCAAGCAATGATAACTCCTCTCAGGAAGGAGCTAGAGGGCTGAGATTGGCATCAAATGAAAGCTTAGGGCCTCAGCAGTGCAATGGTTGTAGTTTCAAGTGTCTACCTGCACTTTTTAAAAATCGATGTCACATTCTGGAAGGGGATTCCAGATTAGGTCAACCAATGACCAAATCTGGAATCTGCTCTAACTCTGCCCAGGAAGTAGCTAGAGGACTGGGATTGGCTTCTACTGACAGCTGGGGAGGTCCCTGACAGGTGTGGTGGGGTGTCATCTCTCTACCCCCTGGATAAAAATTTGACCTCATGAATCAGCCCATAGTCTATGTGGTTGGATCGGTGGGGATGAGCCTTGGGTGTCCTGAGGGTCAGTCGGGTCAATTTCCACCATGAAATTTGGGACCCCTCGGGGACTGGCAACGACCCCGCACACGTGTCTCTCGGGGCGGTGACTGTCTGTTTTGGGTGTTTTTGGGCTGATCCAAACACTTTGAGCTTCAAAGATGCAATCTGGAAGGGGATTCCAGATTCCAGGTTGGGATTCCAGATTCCAGATTCCAGATTCCAGGTTGGGATTCCAGATTCCAGATTCCAGATTCCACATTCCAGATTCCAGATTCCAGATTCCAGATTCCAGATTCCAGGTTGGGATTCCAGATTCCAGATTCCAGATTCCAGATTGGAATGGGATTCCAGATGCGGTCAAGCAATGATAACTCCGCCCAGGAAGTAGCTAGAGGACTGGGATTGGCTTCCACTGACAGCTGGGGAGGTCCCTGACAGGTGTGGTGGGGTGTCATCTCTCCAGGACCTCTAGAAATGTTTGACTTCACCAATCGGCCCCCGCTCTCTAGCGTTGATCCGGGCTGATGAGCTTTCTTTGTCCTCAGGGTCGGTCGGGTCAATTTCCAACGTGAAATTTTTGACCCCTCGGGGACCGGCGGGACCCCCACCCACGCGTTTGTGGGGGTGTGACTGTCTGTTTTGTGTGTTTTGGGGCTCGTCCCAACATTTTTGGCATTTCGGGTGAAAATCCCACATGGCCGGGTTCTCTGATTTATTTAGAGTCATTTTGGTGAAAAACATGGGTTAGCCACTTGAAAACTGAATTTTAAAATGGTTTTCTAACTTTTGATGGCTCTCTAGCGCTCAAAACATAGTGGTCAAAATCCGGAATTGAGATTCCGGAATTGAAAAAACCGGAAACGGAATTTTCAGTTCTGGATTCCAGATTCCAGATTCCAGATTCCACAATTGCAAATTCCGGATCCGGATTCTTCCGTTCTGGAATTCCAGATTCCTATCAAATCGACGGTGTCCCCTAACCCTAACCCTAACCCTAACCCTAACCCTAACCTGACACAACCCTAGTTCCAGAATGTCACATTGACCAACTTTTGACCAAAACTTCAAGAAACCCTAACCCTAACCCTACCACCCGGACCGGCTCGTCACCCTCTACGCATGGCTCAAGTCTCAAGTCTCTCACACTTAGGGTTACAAAGTTATTGGAGCTTGAGTCAATGACTCAGGACCCCATTTACCCCTATTACATTGACTCCTATGGGGCTCCGGGAACATGACTCTGTAACTCAGCCAAACAAAGGCCCACAGTCCTGATTTTCACACCACGCACTCACAACCCTAGCCCTGACACAACCCTAGTTCCAGAATGTCACATTGACCAACTTTTGACCAAAACTTCAAGAAACCCTAACCCTAACCCTACCACCCGGACCGGCTCGTCACCCTCTACGCATGGCTCAAGTCTCAAGTCTCTCACACTTAGGGTTACAAAGTTATTGGAGCTTGAGTCAATGACTCAGGACCCCATTTACCCCTATTACCTAACCTAACCCTAACCCTAACCCTAACCCACGCACTCACAACCCTAGCCTTGACACAACCCTACTTCCAGAATGTCACATTGACCAACTTTTGACCAAAACTTCCAGAAACCCTAACCCTAACCCTACCACCCGGACCGGCTCGTCACCCTCTACGCATGGCTCAAGTCTCAAGTCTCTCACACTTAGGGTTACAAAGTTATTAACAAAAGACTCACTTCAAAGTGCTTTTTTTGGGAATAACTCCTCCCCCTTACATCACACCAACATGGTTCACACATGTATGGATAGATCTCGTCCAGACCTATCCATAGATGTCTCAACCATTCATGTCAGTTGTTCCTATAAAAATTCATTCAAACTCAAAGCAAAAAAGACTCACTTTGAGTGGTTTTCATCCCTATACCTAACCCTAACCCTAACCCTAACCCTAACCCTAATTAGGGGATTCCATGTCTTGTTCTGAGGGTCTCTGAGCGACGGGAGTAGGACCGTTGGAATCGCCTCGGCGAGCTCTACAACATATCTGGCATTGCCATTTTATACCCGGAAAGTGTATGTGGCATTTATTTCCCTAACCATGGGTCCTAGACAAAAACAGGACGTCTAGGTGAATTCGGGGGATTTTTTACAGTCCGGTGATGTGTCTTTTGACTCTCTAGCACCTATTTTTTTTTGTTGCAGTACCACCATTTTACCACTAGGGGGAGCAATTTGTCTGTCGTTTTCTGGAATATAGTTCCACAATTGGTTCAATCTACCACTGTGAGCCGTAGGAACATGCTAGAGAGCTGGGAGTTGGTTTAAACTGCTGTTAGGGGACTCGGGCTCCCTTGGCCACCGTTTCTGAGTGCCTAGGACCTTTCTACCAAAGATTCCAGAACTGAAGATTCCGTTTCCAGAACTGAAGATTCCGTTTCCGGAACTGAAGATTCCGTTTCCGGAACTGAACATTCTGAAAACGAGCTCCAACTCCGCTCAGGAAGGACCGAGAGCTCTGGCAATGACTTCAAATGAAAGCTGAGGGCCTCAGCAGTGCAATGGAAGTGGTTTCAAGTGTCCAACTACAACACTGTAGATTTTGAATAGGGATTCCAGATTGGTCAAGCCTTGACCGATTCTGGAAGGTGCTGTAACTGAGCTCAGGAAAGAGCTAGAGGTGTGGGATTTACTTCAAATGAAAGCTGGGGGGGTCCCTGACAGGTGTGGTATGATGTCATCTCTGTAAACCTGCGTAAAAATTTCACCTCATGAATCAGCCCATAGACTGTATGGTGGGATACAGGGGGATGAGCCTTATGTGTCCTGAGGGTCAGTTGGGTCAATTTCCACCATGAATTTTGCGACCCCTTGGGGAGTGGCAACAACCCCAAACACACAACTGTTGGGGTGGTGACTGTCTGTTTTGGGTGTTTTTGGGCTGATCCAAACACTTTGAGCTTCAAAGATGCAATCTGGAAGGGGATTCCAGATTCCAGATTCCAGATTCCAGATTGGGATTCCAGATTCCAGATTCCAGATTCCAGATTCCAGATTGGGATTCCAGATTCCAGATTCCAGATTCCAGATTCCAGATTGGGATTCCAGATTCGGTCAAGCAATGATAACTCCTCTCAGGAAGGAGCTAGAGGACTGGGACAGACTTCAGATGATAGCTGAGGGCCTCAGCAGTGCAATGGTGGTGCTTGCAAGTGTCTAACTCCACGTTTAAGGGTCAAACACGCAATCTGGAAGGGGATTCCAGATTAGGTCAAGCCATGACCGAATCTGGAATCCTCTGTAACTCGGCCCAGGAAGGAGGTAGAAGTGTTGGATTGGCTTCAAATGAAAGCTGAGGGCCTTACAAGTGTAACGGTGGTACTTTCAAGTGTCTAACTCCACGTTTAGGGGTCAATTACACTTTCTGGAAGGGGATTCCAGAATGTGTCATCCAATGACCGATTCTGGAATCCTCTGCTATAACTCCTCTCAGGAAGGAGCTAGAGGGCTGGGATTAGCATCAAATGAAAGCTTAGGACCTCAGCAGTGCAATGGTTGCAGTGTCAAGTCTCTACCTGAACTTTTAAAAATCGATGTCATTTTCTGGAAGGGGATTCCAGATTTAGACATCAAATGACCGATTCTGGAATCTGCTATAACTCCTCTCAGGAAGGAGCTAGATGCGTGGGACTGGCTTCAAATGAAAGCTGAGGGCCCTCCGAGTGTAATGGTGGTAATTTCAAGTGTGTAACTTCAATGTTAAGGGTTTTATGGTCAACCCTATGTGTAACCCTAACTCGGTAACCCTACTCCCTAACTGTAACCCTAACAATCCCAAACAATGAGGGCTAGGGTTATGAAAGTTGGATATGTGTCTCACTGGGGGGTGCCTGACAGGTGGGTTGTGGTATCGTCTCTGTAACCCTAGCAGAAAAATTTGACCTCATGAATCACCCCATAATGTGTATGGTTGGACCCGTGGGGATGAGCCTTGGGTGTCCTGAGGGTCGGTTCGGTCAATTTCCACCATGAAATTTGGAACCCTTCGGGGACTGGCAACGACCCCGCACACGTGTCTCTTGGGGCAGTGACTGTCTGTTTTGGGTGTTTTTGGGCTGATCCAAACACCCTGAGCTTCAGAAACGCAATCTGGAAGGGGATTCCAGATTTCGTCATTCAATGACCAATTCTGGAATCCTCTGTAACTCCTCTCAGGAAGGAGGTAGAAGTGTGGGCTTGGCTTCAAATGAAAGCTGAGGGCCTTGCGAGTGTAACGGTGGTACTTTCAAGTGTCTAACTCCACGTTTAAGTTTCAATGACACTTTCTGGAAGGGGATTCCAGAATGTGTCATCCAATGACCGATTCTGGAATTCTCAACCCTAACTCCTCTCAGGAAGGAGCTAGAGGGCTGGGATTAGCATCAAATGAAAGCTTAGGACCTCAGCAGTGCAATGGTTGCAGTGTCAAGTCTCAAGTCACTTTTTAAAAATCGATGTCATTTTCTGGAAGGGGATTCCAGATTTAGACATCAAATGACACATTCTGGAATCTGCCTTAACTCCTCTCAGGAAGGAGCTAGATGGCTGGGATTAGCATCAAATGAAAGCTTAGGACCTCAGCAGTGCAATGGTTGCAGTGTCAAGTCTCAAGTCACTTTTTAAAAATCGATGTCATTTTCTGGAAGGGGATTCCAGATTTAGACATCAAATGACACATTCTGGAATCTGCCTTAACTCCTCTCAGGAAGGAGCTAGAGGCGTGGGACTGGCTTCAAATGAAAGCTGAGGGCCCTCCGAGTGTAATGGTGGTAATTTCAAGTGTGTAACTTCAATGTTAAGGGTTTTATGGTCAACCCTATGTGTAACCCTAACTCGGTAACCCTACTCCCTAACTGTAACCCTAACAATCTCAAACAATGAGGGCTAGGGTTATGAAAGTTTGATATGTGTCTCCCTCGGGGGTCCCTGACAGGTCTGTTGTGGTCTCGGTAAGATTCGGTCAAGCAATGATAACTCCTGTCAGGAAGGAGCTAGAAGGCTGAGATTGGCATCAAATGAAAGCTTAGGACCTCAGCAATGCAATGGTTATAGTTTCAAGTGTCTACCTGCACTTTTTAAAAATCGATGTCATTTTCTGGAAGGGGATTCCAGATTTAGACATCAAATGACCGATTCTGGAATCTGCTATAACTCCTCTCAGGAAGGAGCTAGATGGCTGGGATTAGCATCAAATGAAAGCTTAGGACCTCAGCAGTGCAATGGTTGCAGTGTCAAGTCTCAAGTCACTTTTTAAAAATCGATGTCATTTTCTGGAAGGGGATTCCAGATTTAGACATCAAATGACACATTCTGGAATCTGCCTTAACTCCTCTCAGGAAGGAGCTAGAGGCGTGGGACTGGCTTCAAATGAAAGCTGAGGGCCCTCCGAGTGTAATGGTGGTAATTTCAAGTGTCTAACTTCAATGTTAAGGGTTTTATGGTCAACCCTATGTGTAACCCTAACTCGGTAACCCTACTCCCTAACTGTAACCCTAACAATCCCAAACAATGAGGGCTAGGGTTATGAAAGTTTGATATGTGTCTCCCTCGGGGGTCCCTGACAGGTCTGTTGTGGTCTTGGTAAGATTCGGTCAAGCAATGATAACTCCTGTCAGGAAGGAGCTAGAAGGCTGAGATTGGCATCAAATGAAAGCTTAGGGCCTCAGCAATGCAATGGTTATAGTTTCAAGTGTCTACATGCACTTTTTAAAAATCGATGTCATTTTCTGGAAGGGGATTCCAGATTTAGACATCAAATGACACATTCTGGAATCTGCCTTAACTCCTCTCAGGAAGGAGCAAGAGGCGTGGGACTGGCTTCAAATGAAAGCTGAGGGCCCTACGAGTGTAATGGTGGTAGTTTCAAGTGTCTAACTTCAATGTTAAGGGTTATATGGTCAACCCTATGTGTAACCCTAACTCGGTAACCCTACACCCTAACTGTAACCCTATACCCCAAAAAGCAGGTATGTTGTGATGACATCTCTCTGACCCCTAAAGAAAAACTTTGACGTTCAACACAATAAGCATGTTCCCTGTGGGATTTGATCCCACAAAAGTTGGGTTGAAAGCCATAGCATAAGACCACTCAGCCACTCAGTGCCACGAATTTTTCTCGTTTGGAACTTGTACTTATTTTTTAAGCTTTGTTTGGAGGGGGGCTGGGATAATGACCCTCCTAACCCTTGGGGTCAGAGGTCATTTAACCCTAGTTTCCAAACAATTAGGGCTAGGGTTATGAAAGGTGGCTGTCGGTTTTGGGTGTTTTTGGGTGTTTTTGGGCTGATCCAAACACTTTGGGTTTCAATGTCTCTTTCTGGAATGCAATGCCAGCTTGCTTCATTCTGGTGACAATCTCTAACTTTGTCCAGGAAGGCCCTAGAAGTGTGGGATTGGCATCAAATGAAAGCTTAGGGCCTTGGCAGTACAATGGTAGTGGTTTCAAGTGTCTAACTTAAATGGTAAGGGGTCTTTGGTCAACCCTATTTGCAACCCTAAGCCCTAAGCCTTGACCCTAACTCCAGTCAGAGTTTTTATTGGCTTCCAATGACAGCTTAGGGCCTTAAGAGTGTAATGGTGTTCCTTTCAGGTGTGTACCTGCACTTTTTAAAAAACGATGTCACATTCTGGAAGGGGATTCCAGATTTAGTCATCCAATGTCAGATTCTGGAATCTGAAAGGTTAGGCTAAGTTAGTTTAATAAAACACTTTGCCTCAGTAACACTAAGTCTCCACTGCTCAAGATGCACCACAATAAGCATGTCCCCCGTGGGGTTTGATCCCACAACCTACTGGTTGCAAGCCATAGCATTAGACCACTCGGCCACTCAGTGCTATGAATTTTTCGCGTTTGGAACTTGTACTTATTTTTTAAGCTTTGTGTGGAGGGGGGCTGGGATAATGACCCTCCTAGCCCGAGGGGGTAGAGGTAATCTAACCCTAGTTTGCTGACTATTAGGGTTACGGTGATGAAAATTGATATGTGTCTCCCTGGGGGGTGCCTGACAGGTGTGTTGTGGTGTCATTTCTCTAACCCTAGCAGAAAAATTGACCTCATGAATCAGCGTATAATCTACATGGTTGGATTGGGAGGCTGATGCCCCACTGAGTCTGGGGGATTTGCAAGCTCTCCCAGGGGTCAAAATTAAACGTTGACCGATCGACACGAGGCTCACGTATGTTCATCGGGGGAGCCAGGGTATCCATTGTGAGAAGTTTCAGCCCTGTGCGACCCTCCTGACCCTATCGGTCAAAGGTCAACGGGGTGACCTTTCCCATAAGGCCTTGAGCCAGGGAGCTGAAATTCGCTGTCATGCATCGGGGCTGGCAGCACATCCACGGTGTGCGATCTCAGCCCTCTAGGCCACCCGGAAGTCTTTCAGGAGAGCTGAAGGCACTCGTTTTCAAAAACGCCTTAACCGAACATATTTTGTGCGCCATTTTTGAAATACTTGAGCAAACGAGCTCAAAGTGGCATCAAATGACCGTCTCTACACCCCGCTGATGTGTGCCGACAGTGGTGGTTGTAGCTGAAACGGAAATACCCGAAAAAAGCACGTTTCTGTATTTCGCCATTTCACGTTTTTATTTTTTAAAAATCAACGGTGATAGCCAGGGGGCTGAGACTTTCAGGGTGTCCTCGGGGTCCCATCCCACACCTGTGATAAAATTTTCAGCCCTCCGGGACATGTAGAAGTATGTGAAATAGGCAAATGCTAACGTTTTGTGGCTAAAATAGGAGCTAATTTCGCTATTTACATTAATAGCTCCCAAACGATGACAGCTAGCCGGCTCAAACTCGCACACAAGGTGTGTGGTGACCTTAGGCACCCATCGATATGGGGCAGCCCCGCCCACCGCGTGGAATTACTGCACAAAGTGGGCGGGAGCAGAAATTAGCCGTTAGCTGCTAACCCTAACTTCCAGCTTGAATAACTCTTAAACGATTAGGGTTAGGAGGATGGGGGTTGGAGGCATGACTCCTGGGGGGGTCCCTGATGGATGTGTGGAAGGGGATCCCTCCAGCGCATAAGGAAGCCGCGTGGTTGTTGCATTTAGCATTAGCCGCCGCTAACGACTTCGGAGTTGAATAACTCTGGAAGGGGAGGGGCTAGGAGGGTGTGGCTTTAACAGCTGACTCCCTGGGGGGTCCCTGACCTGTATGTAGGACCTCATCCCTCTGCTGCCCTCCTAGCCCCGCCCAATGACCTTTTACCTCAGGAGCGCGTTTAATTGAATAACTCCGGAAGGGGAGGGGCTAGGAGGGTGTGGCTTGAACAGTTGACTTCCAGTGGGGTCCCCGACACTTGTGTGCGATGGCATCCCGATCGGACCTTTGGATCTCCTTCAAATCATGTTTTTTCACTTTTTTCAGCGAAATCTCATTTCAGAGAGGATTGGGAGGCTGATGGCATAGTAACCCTAGAGGATCTGTAGTCTGTCATAGGGGGTGAAAATTAACGCTTTGCCCGATTGGCACGAAACTCGGGGAGGTTCATCGGGGGTGCTGGGAGAGCCGCTGTGTTGATTTTCAGCCCTCTGGGACCCTCCTAACCCTAGGGGTCAAAGGTCATCCAACCCTAGTTCGCCGACGATTAGGGTTACGGTTATGAAAATTTGATATGTGTCTCCCTGGGGGGTGCCTGACAGGTGTGTTGTGGTGTCATTTCTGTAACCCTAGCAGAAAAATTTGACCTCATGAATCAGCACATAATCTATATGGTTGCATCCGTGGGGATGAGCCCTGGGTGTCCTGAGGGTCGGTTGGGTCAATTTCCACCATGAAATTTGGGACCCTCGGGGATCGGCAGGACCCCCGCACACATACCTCATGAGAGGTCAGGGATCCCCTCATCACTCTAAGGGTGAAACTCAGAGGGTGAAAACAACGCATTGAGCTAGAGACAAAAAAACGCTAGATCCTGCATCGGGGCTTCCAGGGCATCCATCCTGTGAAGTTTCAGCTCTCTAGAATACTTTTTTCCAAAAAAATCCATCCGTTTTCACTTGCCCTGCAGAAGGCCCGAAATAAAGCCTGAATCATAGCAAAATCCCTCAACGCTTTGACCGATCGGCACGAAACTCGGGAACCTGCATCGGGGGAGCCAGGGTATCCATTGTGAGAAGTTTCAGCCCTGTGCGACCCTCCTGACCCTATCGGTCAAAGGTCAACGGGGTGACCTTTCCCATAAGGCCTTGAGCCAGGGAGCTCAAATTCGGGGTCATGCATCGGGGCTGGCAGCACATCCAATCTGTGCGATTTCAGCCCTCTAGGCCACCCGGAAGTCTTTCGGGAGAGCTGAAGGCACTCGTTTTCAAAAACGCCTTAACCGAACATATTTTGTGCGCCATTTTTGAAATACTTGAGCAAACGAGGTCAAAGTGGCATCAAAATGACCGTCTCTAGACCCCGCTGATGTGTGCCGGCTGCGGTGGTTGTAGCTGAAACGGAAATACCCGAAAAAAGCTACTTTCTGCATTTCGCATTTTCACGTTTTTATTTTTTAAAAATCAACGGTAATAGCTGGAGGGCTGAGACTTTCAGGGTTGCCTCGGGGTCCCCTTCTGCACCTGTGGTAAAATTTTCAGCCTCCCGGGACATGTAGAAGTATGTTAAATAGGCAAATGCTAACGTTTTGCGGCTAAAAAACGAGCTAATTTAGCTATTTTCGTTAATAGCTCCCAAACGGTGATAGCTAGCCGGCTCAAACTCGCACACAGGGTGCGTGGTGACCTTAGGCACCCTTTGATATGGGGCAGCCCCGCCCACCGCGTAGAATTACTGCGCAAATTGAGAAGGAGCTTAAATTAGCCGTTAGCTGCTAACCCTAACTTTGAGCTTTAATAACTCCTAAACGATTAGGGTTAGGAGGATGGGATTTGGATGCATGACTCCCGGGAGGGTCCCTGATGGGTGTGTAAAAGGATATCCCTCCAGCGCGTGCACAAGCCGCGTGGTTGTTGCATTTAGCATTAGCCGCCGCTAACGACTTTGGAGTTGAATAACTCTGGAAGGGGAGGGGCTAGGAGGGTGTGGCTTTAACAGCTGACCCCCAGGGGGGTCCCTGACCTGTATGTAGGACCTCATCCCTCTGCTGCCCTCCTAGCCCCGCCCAATGACCTTTTACCTCAGGAGCGCGTTTAATTGAATAACTCAGGAAGGGGAGGGGCTAGGAGGGTGTGGCTTGAACAGTTGACTTCCAGTGGGGTCCCCGACAGTTGTGTGCGATGGCATCCCGATCGGACCTTTGGATCTCCTTCAAATCATGTTTTTTCACTTTTTTCAGCGAAATCTCATTTCAGAGAGGATTGGGAGGCTGATGGCATAGTAACCCTAGAGGATCTGTAGTCTGTCATAGGGGGTGAAAATTAACGCTTTGCCCGATTGGCACCAAACTCGGGGAGGTTCATCGGGGGTGCTGGGAGAGCCGCTGTGTGGATTTTCAGCCCTCTGGGACCAACTTGACCCTAGGGGTCAAAGGTCATCGAGCCCTAGTTCGCAAACGATTAGGGTTAGGGTTATGCAAATTTGATATGCGTCTCCCCGGGGGGTCCCTGACAGGTCTGTTGAGGTTTCATATCTCTAACCCTAGCGTAAAAATTTGACCTCACGAATCAGCGCATAGTCTATATGGATGGATTGGGAGGCTGATGAGGAGCATTTTCAGCCCTCTGGGAACCTCGTAACCCTAGCGGTCAACGGTAATCTAACCCTAATTCCATCAACATTAGGGTTAGGGCTATGGGAGTTGGATATGTGTTGATACGCGATGAGCCTTGGGTGTCCTGAGGGTCGGTTCGGTCAATTTCCACCGTGAAATTTCGGACCTCTCGGGGACCGGCAACAACCCCATACACGTATTTCTTGGGCTGCTGACTGTCTGTTTTGGGTGTTTTTGGGCTCATCCTAGCATGTGGAGCTAACATGGCTAAGGATTCCAGATTCGGTCAACCAATGACCGCTTCTGGAATCAGCTATAACTCAGCTCAGGAAGGAGCTACAGTGGTAAGATTGGTGTCAAATTAAAGCTTAGGACCTCAGCAATGCAATGGTGGTGGTTTCAAGTGTCTAAATGCAACTTTTTAAAAAACGATGTCACATTCTGGAAGGCAATTCCAGATTTCGTCAACCAATGACCAAATCTGGAATCAGCTATAACTTTGCCCGGGAAGGAGCTAGAGGGCTGGGATTGACTTCAGATGATAGCTGAGAGCCTCAGCAGTGCAATGGTGGTGGTTTCAAGTGTTTAACTCCACATTTAAGGGTCAAGGACTTATTCTGGAAGGGGATTCCAGATTTGGTCAACCAATGACCGCTTCTGGAATCTGCTCTAACTCGGCCCAGGAAAGAGCTGGAGGGCTGGGAGTGACATCAGATGACAGCTGGGGGGTCCCTGACAGGTGTGTTGTGATGTCATCTCTCTACACCATGAATAAAAATTTGACCTCATGAATCAGCCCATAGTCTATGTGGTTGATCGGTGGGGATGAGCCTTGGGTGTCCTGAGGGTCAGTTGGGTCAATTTCCACCATGAAATTTGGGACCCCTCGGGGACTGGCAACGACCCCGCACACGTGTCTCTCGGGGCGGTGACTGTCTGTTTTGGGTGTTTTTGGGCTGATCCAAACACTTTGAGCTTCAAAGACCCAATCTGGAAGTGGATTCCAGATTCCAGATTGGGATTCCAGATTCCAGATTCCAGATTCCAGATTCGGTCAAGCAATGATAACTCCGCCCAGGAAGGAGCTAGAGGACTGGGCTGGGCTTCAGATGACAGCTGAGGGCCTCAGCAGTGCAATGGTGGTGGTTTCACGTGTCTACCTGCAATCTTAAGGGTCAAAAACGCAATCTGGAAGGGGATTCCAGATTCGGTCAAGCAATGATAACTCCTCTCAGGAAGGAGCTAGAGGGCTGAGATTGGCATCAAATGAAAGCTTAGGGCCTCAGCAGTGCAATGGTTGTAGTTTCAAGTGTCTACCTGCACTTTTTAAAAATCGATGTCACATTCTGGAAGGGGATTCCAGATTAGGTCAACCAATGACCAAATCTGGAATCTGCTCTAACTCTGCCCAGGAAGTAGCTAGAGGACTGGGATTGGCTTCTACTGACAGCTGGGGAGGTCCCTGACAGGTGTGGTGGGGTGTCATCTCTCTACCCCCTGGATAAAAATTTGACCTCATGAATCAGCCCATAGTCTATGTGGTTGGATCGGTGGGGATGAGCCTTGGGTGTCCTGAGGGTCAGTCGGGTCAATTTCCACCATGAAATTTGGGACCCCTCGGGGACTGGCAACGACCCCGCACACGTGTCTCTCGGGGCGGTGACTGTCTGTTTTGGGTGTTTTTGGGCTGATCCAAACACTTTGAGCTTCAAAGATGCAATCTGGAAGGGGATTCCAGATTCCAGGTTGGGATTCCAGATTCCAGATTCCAGATTCCAGGTTGGGATTCCAGATTCCAGATTCCAGATTCCACATTCCAGATTCCAGATTCCAGATTCCAGATTCCAGATTCCAGGTTGGGATTCCAGATTCCAGATTCCAGATTCCAGATTGGAATGGGATTCCAGATGCGGTCAAGCAATGATAACTCCGCCCAGGAAGTAGCTAGAGGACTGGGATTGGCTTCCACTGACAGCTGGGGAGGTCCCTGACAGGTGTGGTGGGGTGTCATCTCTCCAGGACCTCTAGAAATGTTTGACTTCACCAATCGGCCCCCGCTCTCTAGCGTTGATCCGGGCTGATGAGCTTTCTTTGTCCTCAGGGTCGGTCGGGTCAATTTCCAACGTGAAATTTTGACCCCTCGGGGACCGGCGGGACCCCCACCCACGCGTTTGTGGGGGTGTGACTGTCTGTTTTGTGTGTTTTGGGGCTCGTCCCAACATTTTTGGCATTTCGGGTGAAAATCCCACATGGCCGGGTTCTCTGATTTATTTAGAGTCATTTTGGTGAAAAACATGGGTTAGCCACTTGAAAACTGAATTTTAAAATGGTTTTCTAACTTTTGATGGCTCTCTAGCGCTCAAAACATAGTGGTCAAAATCCGGAATTGAGATTCCGGAATTGAAAAAACCGGAAACGGAATTTTCAGTTCTGGATTCCAGATTCCAGATTCCAGATTCCACAATTGCAAATTCCGGATCCGGATTCTTCCGTTCTGGAATTCCAGATTCCTATCAAATCGACGGTGTCCCCTAACCCTAACCCTAACCCTAACCCTAACCCTAACCCTACCACCCGGACCGGCTCGTCACCCTCTACGCATGGCTCAAGTCTCAAGTCTCAAGCACTTAGGGTTACAAAGTTATTGGAGCTTGAGTCAATGACTCAGGACCCCATTTACCCCTATTACCTAACCCTAGTCTCAAGTCTCAAGCACTTAGGGTTACAAAGTTATTGGAGCTTGAGTCAATGACTCAGGACCCCATTTACCCCTATTACCTAACCCTAACCTAACCAAAACTTCAAGAAACCCTAACCCTAACCCTACCACCCGGACCGGCTCGTCACCCTCTACGCATGGCTCAAGTCTCAAGTCTCAAGCACTTAGGGTTACAAAGTTATTGGAGCTTGAGTCAATGACTCAGGACCCCATTTACCCCTATTACCTAACCCTAACCCTGGGTCCAGAATGTCACATTGACCAACTTTTGACCAAAACTTCCAGAAACCCTAACCCTAACCCTACCACCCGGACCGGCTCGTCACCCTCTACGCATGGCTCAAGTCTCAAGTCTCTCACACTTAGGGTTACAAAGTTATTCAAAATCGCAGGCCTGCGATTACCACATTTACCCCTTAACCTCTACGCATGGCTCAAGTCTCAAGTCTCTCACACTTAGGGTTAAGAAGTTATTCAAAATCGCAGGCCTGCGATTACCACATTTACCCCTTAACCTAACACTTACATTGACTCCTATGGGGCTCCGGGAACATGACTCTGTAACTCAGCCAAACAAAGGCCCACAGTCCTGATTTTCACACCACGCACTCACAACCCTAGCCTTGACACAACCCTACTTCCAGAATGTCACATTGACCAACTTTTGACCAAAACTTCAAGAAACCCTAACCCTAACCCTACCACCCGGACCGGCTCGTCACCCTCTACGCATGGCTCAAGTCTCAAGTCTCTCACACTTAGGGTTACAAAGTTATTACACGAGCAGTTATTAACTGGGTTCTTAATGATCCCTATTACCTACTGGAAGCCCTAACACTTACATTGACTCCTATGGGGCTCCGGGAACATGACTCTGTAACTCAGCCAAACAAAGGCCCACAGTCCTGATTTTCACACCACGCACTCACAACCCTAGCCTTGACACAACCCTACTTCCACAATGTCACATTGACCAACTTTTGACCAAAACTTCAAGAAACCCTAACCCTAACCCTACCACCCGGACCGGCTCGTCACCCTCTACGCATGGCTCAAGTCTCAAGTCTCTCACACTTAGGGTTACAAAGTTATTGGAGCTTGAGTCAATGACTCAGGACCCCATTTACCCCTATTACCTAACCCTAACCTCACCCTCTACGCATGGCTCAAGTCTCAAGTCTCTCACACTTAGGGTTACAAAGTTATTAACAAAAGACTCACTTCAAAGTGCTTTTTTTGGGAATAACTCCTCCCCCTTACATCACACCAACATGGTTCACACATGTATGGATAGATCTCGTCCAGACCTATCCATAGATGTCTCAACCTTTCATGTCAGTTGTTCCTATAAAAACTTATTCAATCTCAAAGCAAAAAAGAGGCACTTTGAGTGGTTTTTATCCCTATACCTAACCCTAACCCTAACCCTAACCCTAACCCTAACCCTTTTGACCAAAACTTCAAGAAACCCTAACCCTAACCCTACCACCCGGACCGGCTCGTCACCCTCTACGCATGGCTCAAGTCTCAAGTCTCTCACACTTAGGGTTACAAAGTTATTCAAAATCGCAGGCCTGCGATTACCACATTTACCCCTTAACCTGACCTGTCTGTGGGACCTCATCCCTCTGCCGCCCTCCTAGCCCCGCCCAATGACCTTTAACCACAGGAGCGCGTTTAATTGAATAACTCAGGAAGGGGAGGGGCTAGGAGGGTGTGGCTTGAACAGTTGACTTCCAGTGGGGTCCCCGACAGTTGTGTGCGATGGCATCCCGATCGGACCTTTGGATCTCCTTCAAATCATGTTTTTTCACTTTTTTCAGCGAAATCTCATTTCAGAGAGGATTGGGAGGCTGATGGCATAGTAACCCTAGAGGATCTGTAGTCTGTCATAGGGGGTGAAAATTAACGCTTTGCCCGATTGGCACGAAACTCGGGGAGGTTCATCGGGGGTGCTGGGAGAGCCGCTGTGTTGATTTTCAGCCCTCTGGGACCCTCCTAACCCTAGGGGTCAAAGGTCATCCAACCCTAGTTCGCCGACGATTAGGGTTACGGTTATGAAAATTTGATATGTGTCTCCCTGGGGGGTGCCTGACAGGTGTGTTATGGTGTCATTTCTGTAACCCTAGCAGAAAAATTTGACCTCATGAATCAGCACATAATCTATATGGTTGCATCCGTGGGGATGAGCCCTGGGTGTCCTGAGGGTCGGTTGGGTCAATTTCCACCATGAAATTTGGGACCCTGGGGGACCGGCAGGACCCCCGCACACATACCTCATGTGAGGTCAGGGATCCCCTCATCACTCTAAGGGATTCCCCCAGAGGGTGAAAACAACGCATTGAGCTAGAGACAAAAAAACGCTAGATCCTGCATCGGGGCTTCCAGGGCATCCACCCTGTGAAGTTTCAGCTCTCTAGAATACTTTTTTCCAAAAAAATCCATCCGTTTTCACTTGCCCTACAGAAGGCCCGAAATAAAGCCTGAATCATAGCAAAATTCCTCAACGCTTTGACCGATCGGCACGAAACTCGGGAACCTGCATCGGGGGAGCCAGCGTATCCACTGTGAGAAGTTTCAGCCCTGTGCGACCCTCCTGACCCTATCGGTCAAAGGTCAACGGGGTGACCTTTCCCATAAGGCCTTGAGCCAGGGAGCTGAAATTCGGGGTCATGCATCGGGGATGGCAGCACATCCAATCTGTGCGATTTCAGCCCTCTAGGCCACCCGGAAGTCTTTCGGGAGAGCTGAAGGCACTCGTTTTCAAAAACGCCTTAACCGAAAATATTTTGTGCGCCATTTTTGAAATACTGGAGCAAACGAGCTCAAAGTGGCATCAAAATGACCGTCTCTACACCCCGCTGATGTGTGCCGACAGTGGTGGTTGTAGCTGAAACGGAAATACCCGAAAAAAGCACATTTCTGTATTTCGCCGTTTCACGTTTTTATTTTTTAAAAATCAACGGTGATAGCCAGGGGGCTGAGACTTTCAGGGTGTCCTCGGGGTCCCATCCCACACCTGTGGTAAAATTTTCAGCCCTCCGGGACATGTAGAAGTATGTGAAATAGGCAAATGCTAACGTTTTCTGGCTAAAAAAGGAGCTAATTTCGCTATTTACATTAATAGCTCCCAAACGATGACAGCTAGCCGGCTCAAACTCGCACACAGGGTGTGTGGTGACCTTAGGCACCCATTGATATGGGGCAGCCCCGCCCACCGCGTAGAATTACTGCACAAAGTGGGCGGGAGCTGAAATTAGCCGTTAGCTGCTAACTCTAACTTCCAGCTTGAATTACTCCTAAACGATTAGGGTTAGGAGGATGGGGGTTGGAGGCATGACTCCCGGGGGGGTCCCTGATGGATGTGTGGAAGGGGATCCCTCCCGCGCGTGTGGAAGCCGCGTGGTTGTTGCATTTAGCATTAGCCGCCGCTAACGACTTTGGAGTTGAATAACTCTGGAAGGGGAGGGGCTAGGAGGGTGTGGCTTTAACAGCTGACTCCCTGGGGGGTCCCTGACCTGTATGTAGGACCTCATCCCTCTGCTGCCCTCCTAGCCCCGCCCAATGACCTTTTACCTCAGGAGCGCGTTTAATTGAATAACTCCGGAAGGGGAGGGGCTAGGAGGGTGTGGCTTGAACAGTTGACTTCCAGTGGGGTCCCCGACAGTTGTGTGCGATGGCATCCCGATCGGACCTTTGGATCTCCTTCAAATCATGTTTTTTCACTTTTTTCAGCGAAATCTCATTTCAGAGAGGATTGGGAGGCTGATGGCATAGTAACCCTAGAGGATCTGTAGTCTGTCATAGGGGGTGAAAATTAACGCTTTGCCCGATTGGCACGAAACTCGGGGAGGTTCATCGGGGGTGCTGGGAGAGCCGCTGTGTGGATTTTCGGCCCTCTGGGACCCTCCTAACCCTAGGGGTCAAAGGTCATCCAACCCTAGTTTGCCTACAATTAGGGCTAGGGTTATGAAAATTTGATATGTGTCTCCCCAGGGGGTCCCTGACAGGTGTGTTGCGGTGCCGTCTCTGTAACCCTAGCAGAAAAATTTGACCTCATGAATCAGCGTATAGTCTATATGGTTGGATTGGGAGGCTGATGAGGTGCATTTTCAGCCCTCTGGGAACCTCTTAACCCTAGCGGTCAACGATAATCTAACCCTAATTCCATAAATATTAGGGTTAGGGTTATGGGAGTTGGATATGTGTTGATACGGGATGAGCCTTGGTTGTCCTGACGGTCAGTTCGGTCAATTTCCACCATGAAATTTTTGACCTCTCGGGGACCGGCAACAACCCCATACACGTATTTCTTGGGCTGGTGACCGTCTGTTTTGGATGTTTTTGGGCTGATCCAGGCACTCAGAGCTTCAAAGACGCAATCTGGAAGGGGATTCCAGATTCGGTCAAGCAGTGATAACTCCTCTCAGGAAGGAGCTGGAGGACTGGGCTGGACTTCAGATGATAGCTGAGGACCTCAGCAGTGCAATGGTGGTGGTTTCAAGTGTCTACCTGCAATTTTAAGGGTCCAGGACGCAATCTGGAAGGGGATTCCAGATTCGGTCAAGCAATGATAACTCCTCTCAGGAAGCAGCTAGAGGGCTGGGACTGACGTCAAATGAAAGCTTAGGGCCTCAGCAGTGCAATGGTTGTAGTTTCAAGTGTCTACCTGCACTTATTAAAAATCGATGTCACATTCTGGAAGGCAATTCCAGATTAGGTCAACCAATGACCAAATATGGAATCTGCTCTAACTCTGCTCAGGAAGGAGCTAGAGGGCTGGGATTGACCTCAAATGAAAGCTTAGGGCCTCAGCAGTGCAATGGTGGCAGTTACAAGTGTCTAATTGCAACATTTTAATAATCGATGTCACATTCTGGAAGGCATTTCCAGATTAGGTCAACCAATGACCGAATCTGGAATCTGCTCTAACTCTGCCCAGGAAGTAGCTAGAGGACTGGGATTGGCTTCTACTGACAGCTGGGGAGGTCCCTGACAGGTGTGGTGGGGTGTCATCTCTCTACCCCCTGGATAAAAATTTGACCTCATGAATCAGCCCATAGTCTATGTGGTTGGATCGGTGGGGATGAGCCTTGGGTGTCCTGAGGGTCAGTTGGGTCAATTTCCACCATGAAATTTGGGACCCCTCGGGGACTGGCAACGACCCCGCACACGTGTCTCTCGGGGCGGTGACTGTCTGTATTGGGTGTTTTTGGGCTGATCCAAACACTTTGAGCTTCAAAGACCCAATCTGGAAGGGGATTCCAGATTCCAGATTGGAAGGGGATTCCAGATTCCAGATTGGAATGGGATTCCAGATTCGGTCAAGCAATGATAACTCCGCCCAGGAAGGAGCTAGAGGACTGGGCTGGGCTTCAGATGACAGCTGAGGGCCTCAGCAGTGCAATGGTGGTGGTTTCACGTGTCTACCTGCATTTTTAAGGGTCCAGGACGCAATCTGGAAGGGGATTCCAGATTCGGTCAAGCCTTGACCGCTTCTGGAATCTGCTATAACTCGGCCCAGGAAGGAGCTAGAGGGCTGGGATGGACTTCAGATGACAGCTGAGGGCCTCAGCAGTGCAATGGTGGTGGTTTCAAGTGTCTACCTGCAATTTGAAGGGTCCAGGACGCAATCTGGAAGGGGATTCCAGATTCCAGATTGGAAGGGGATTCCAGATTCCAGATTGGAATGGGATTCCAGATGCGGTCAAGCAATGATAACTCCGCCCAGGAAGGAGCTAGAGGACTGGGATTGGCTTCTACTGACAGCTGGGGAGGTCCCTGACAGGTGTGGTGGGGTGTCATCTCTCCAGGACCTCTATAAATGTTTGACTTCACCAATCGGCCCCCGCTCTCTAGCGTTGATCCGGGCTGATGAGCTTTCTTTGTCCTCAGGGTCGGTTGGGTCAATTTCCACAGTGAAATTTTGGACCCCTCGGGGACCGGCGGGACCCCCACCCACGCGTTTGTGGGGGTGTGACTGTCTGTTTTGTGTGTTTTGGGGCTCGTCCCAACATTTTTGGCATTTCGGGTGAAAATCCCATATGGCCGGGTGCTCTGATTTATTTAGAGTCATTTTGGTGAAAAACATGGGTTAGCCACTTGAAAACTGAATTTTAAAATGCTTTTCTAACTTTTGATGGCTCTCTAGCGCTCAAAACCATAGTGGTCCAAAGCCGGAATTGAGATTCCGGAACTGAAAAAACCGGATACGGAATTTTCAGTTCTGGAATCCAGAACTGAAAATTCCGGATCCGGTTTCTTCAGTTCTGGAATTCCAGATTCCTATCAAATCGACGGTGTCCCCTAACCTCACCACTTTTTTAACGTCAAAATTAAGAAAACTTTTTTTGCTAATTTTCATGGAAAATGGTCTTACCACTTTTTACAAGTAAAAATTAAGAAAACTTTTTTGGCTAATTTTCATGAAAAATGGTCTTACTATAGCCTCACCACTTTTTAAAAGTCAAAATTAAGAAAACTTTTTTTGCTAATTTTCGTGAAAAGTGGTCTTACTGTGGTCTTACTATAGCCTTACCACTTTTTTTAAGTCAAAAATAAGAACATTTTTTTGGTTAATTTTCATGAGAAATGGTCTTACCATAGCATCACCACTTTTTAAAGTCAAAATTAAGAAAACTTTTTTTGCTAATTTTCATAAAAAATGGTCTTACTATAGCCTCACCACTTTTTATAAGTCAAAATTAAGAAAACTTTTTTTCCTAACTTTCATGAAAAATGGTCTTACTATAGCCTCACCACTTTTTATCAGTCAAAATTAAGAAATTTTTTTTGCTAATTTTCATGAAAAATGGTCTTACTGTGATCTTACGATAGCCTCACCACTTTTTTTAAGTCAAAATTAAGAAAACTTTTTTTGCTAATTTTCATGAAAAATGGTCTTACTGTAGCATCACCACTTTTTATAAGTCAAAATTAAGAAAACTTTTTTTCCTAACTTTCATGAAAAATGGTCTTACTATAGCCTCACCACTTTTTATAAGTCAAAATGAAGAATTTTTTTTTGCTAAATTTCATGAAAAATGGTCATACTATAGCCTCACCCCTTTTTTAACTTCAAAATTAAGAAAACTTTTTTTGCTAATTTTCATGAAAAATGGTCTTACCATGGTCTTACTATAGCCTCACCACTTATTATAAGTCAAAATTAAGAAATTTTTTTTGCTAATTTTCATAAAAAATGGTCTTACTATAGCCTCACCACTTTTTTTAAGTCAAAATTAAGAAAACTTTTTTGCTAATTTTCATGAAAAATGGTCTTACTATAGCCTCACCACTTTTTAAAGTCAAAATTAAGAAAACTTTTTTTGCTAATTTTCATAAAAAATGGTCTTACTATAGCCTCACCACTTTTTATAAGTAAAAATTAAGAATTTTTTTTGCTAATTTTCATGAAAAATGGTCTTACTATAGCCTCACCACTTTTTAAAAGTCAAAATTAAGAAAACTTTTTTTGCTAATTTTCGTGAAAAATGGTCTTACTATGGTCTTACTATAGCCTTACCACTTTTTTTAAGTCAAAAATAAGAAAATTTTTTTGGCTAATTTTCATGAGAAATGGTCTTACCATAGCATCACCACTTTTCATAAGTCAAAATTAAGAAAAATGTTTTGCTAATTTTCATGAAAAATTGTCTTACTATAGCCTTACCACTTTTTGTAAGTCAAAATTAATAAAACTTTTTTGCTAATTTTCATGAAAAATGGTCTTACTATAGCCTCACCACTTTTTATAAGTCAAAATGAAGAATTTTTTTTTGCTAATTTTCATGAAAAATGGTCTTACTATAGCCTTACCACTTTTTGTAAGTCAAAATTAATAAAACTTTTTTGCTAATTTTCATGAAAAATGGTCTTACTATAGCCTCACCACTTTTTATAAGTCAAAATTAAGAAATTTTTTTTGCTAATTTTCATAAAAAATGGTCTTACTATAGCCTCACCACTTCTTATAAGCAAAATTTAAGACATTTTTTTTTTGCTAATTTTCATGAAAAATGGTCTTACTATAGCCTCACCACTTTTTATAAGTCAAAATTAAGAAAACTTTTTTTGCTAATTTTCATGAAAAATGGTCTCACTATGGTCTTACTATAGCCTCACAACTGTTAGGGATATACTTTAATTAGCACTACTACTATGGAATAATTGTATTAACTGTATATTAGGCCTTTTCTGAGAGAAGTACACCAAGGTTATAAGATGCTCTGCGAAAGTGTAAACATACCCACACGTTCCGGAGAAACCAACACACACTCACTAGTGTTCCAAAACATACCGGATAAGGATGTCAGCTCTCGGTTGGCAGCTGACATCAATACCAAATTGTCCAATTGCGAACAAAGTCCAACCTATCTGTCGGGGCCCAGCCCAGAAGAACATGGAATAAAAACTCTGTTTCATCAACAATCAGGATCCTTTCGGGGCGAAATACTTTGTATCTTTCTCTGTAAGGTCCAGCGCTGAACATTACATCTGGCTATACTTAAATAAATGGTAATAATCTGAAGTCAGTTGTTTTGGCATTCTTTATACCAAGCATAGAATAAAAGAACCGGGTGGAGTCAGCGGGACGGAAGTCCTGGCTCCAACAATTGGTGCCGTGACCCGGATTCTTCTTGGTATTAGGTCATTCGGAACCACGATCTTTCCAGACGGGCCTGTCTTCACCACCCAACGACAAAGGGGCTCCAACAAAAGAGGTAAGCAGAAAGCCTTTTCTAAAGTTTCTGCCGGACTTCGGTCTGTTTGTCGTTTGGGCGGAGATCAGAGGCCCGGAAGAAAAATCCTAATATTCGTAAGTGATGACTCTTTAGTCTTTTTTCTCTATATAGCCACATGTAATGTATAAATCACTTAAAACACACATAGGGAAAGTTAATAAGTGTCCGACCTAAATTCTAATTGGAAAACATAAGGACTCAAATGATTCTGGGAATCGGCCCTCTGTAAAAACGACGGGTGTCCGAAAATTCTTGAAAAATCCTAGTCTGGGACTAGGTAGACCTGGGACTTTACACGCCTGTAAATTTTAGAAAAACCCTAGTCTGGGACTAGGTCGGTTGGGGACCGCCGGTGTGATTACCGAAGACAGTCTGGGACTGTATACGCCTGCAAATTTTAGAAGTTCCCTAATCTGGGACTAGATCGGTCTGTGGACCGCCGGTGTGAATACCGAAGACAGTCTGGGACTGTACAGGCATCCAAATTTTTAGAAAATCCCTAGTCTGGGACTAGGTCGGTCAGGGACCGCCGGTGTAATTACCGAAGACAGTCTGGGACTGTGAAGGCCTCCAAATTTTGTAAATTTCAGAAAATCCCTAGTCAGGAACATAGGGAGTCAGGGACTCGCCTAAGAAATAAGAAATACCGGTTGACGAACCGAGGAAGAGTTAAGAGGAAATAAGGACACAGGGACAGATCTTCATCTTTCTTGTTTTTCACATCAGCTGTGGGGTGGTTCCTGTGCTCTGAAGTGAATTAAACCCTCGGGGCTCCGCCCGTTGTACAGGGGTCTCCAGGCACAGTTCTGTGGGGACATTGTGGTTGGTGATAGTGCAAAACAATAGAAACGGGCATAATTTGAATTGGCTACCAGAGGACACTGACTCTGAGTCTGTTGTAAAAGGGAGACCAGAGGGGTTGAGAGAAGGTTAGCAAGATTTCCCAGTTCTACGGGACTAAAAGTGGAAATACTCTCAAACCGGCGACTCGGGCCTGGGGCACACCCAGGTAGAAACAGAGCCCTCTGCCTCCCCGGCGCGGTGGACAGCGGGACCCCATGTCCCCCACTGTAGACCACATCAGACAATACGAGCAGTGTGTGTGGAACCCTTTATCGGCGTGGTGTGTGTTTTCACTGAATCTGTGGCAGTAGGCCCAGGGGACACTGGTAGAGCAGATCCTCCTATCTTGACACTCACTCGGTTGCTGTATGGCGCTTGACCTCTTGGCGTGAGTCTATGGCCTCCCCAGACGTGGGGACATCGGCAGAGCAGAACCTCACTCCTTGACACTCACTTGATCGCAGTACCGTTTGCCCTCTAGTAGCGAGTCTATCACCTCCCTAGACGAAGAGGATGCTGGGAGAACTGACCCTCATACCTTGACATTCACTCGGCCGCAGAAAGGCGTGTGACCTCTTGGCTTTTGAGTCTCTCACCTCCTCTGAATCAAAAACCACTGCTGGAAGCAGTTCAGTGTGTGTGGCAATCCTTGCCTAAATATATTTTTGTGTAGAACTTAGGTTTAAAGGTTATTGACGGAGTGCAAACTAACTGAAAAACCTGTAGATATATGCGGCTCTAACACAGGGTGCTGAGGTAAAAGAACTACAATCGAACAAATTAAAACGGAGTTTTGAGCCAAGCTACTATTAAAACTAGACCTAAAGAACCCGTAAATTGTGTAACTTGGTAATTTACTTCACCTCGACAGGTGTAGAAGAACAACAGAATGAAAGACAAAACTCTTAAGTGTCGGCAGGAGCAGCAGCCAGACAGCCTGGGAGGTCTGATGTTCAAAATTAATCTTAAACAAAACAGCAGACTGACCAAGAAAGATCGAGGACCGGCGTTAGAACGTTTGACTGGACAGAACAGCCTCAGACAGAGGGAGAGCTGGGAACATGAGAATGGCCGCATCCAGAACCGCTAAGTATACAAAACCTGATGAAAATCAAAAAAGGAAAAAGAGAGAAGGGACTTTTCTTTTTCAGAGGACAGAAAGAAAGAGGAAAGTTAAAGAGAGAGAGAGAGAGAGAGAGAGAGAGAGAGAGAGAGAGAGAGAGAGAGAAGACAGGACGGCTGGCAGTAAACACGCCCGAGCCGACCTTGAGAGAGCGAGCACACAGATAGCATTTCTCACTCTTCTCCATTCAGAGAGGAGTGCACACACACACACACACACACACACACACACACACACACACACACACACAGGTGGTGACCATCCAAGTGAGAACATTTAAACATTCACACTGACCCATAGAGGAAGCTTGGACTGGATCACATCTTGAGAAGATCAAGTAATTTTAATTTTCTCGTTGGCAGTGAAATTCTATAACTTTAAAGTTTTCAGACCGTCTTAAACCTTGCAATAGGTTAACTGTTTAGTGAAGAGACTTTAAAACTAGACATCAGGCCTTGAGTGACAATAATTAAGAATGAATGAATAAGAACACAAAACTGTCCTGAGAGTCATGATTGTTTAAAAGCCAAAGATTAAATATTTCTATCATTAACAACAGGTAACATAAAAACAACATTTCTGACCAGACCTCACAGAGTTGGTGGCCACATAGAAGTCATTTTAGAAAATTTGAAAATAGAAATAATCTAACTAAGTATAATGGGGGAAAGAAAAAAAAATAATTAAATAAATAAAATAAAATAAATAAATAAATAAATAAATAAAGAGAAATGAAATACTGCAAAAGTTATCGCAATATGCAAATCTACAAACAGACACCAGGTCAATAATTAAGGTCTGTCTCTTTCCAAAACCATACAAAAAGTTTTTATTCACTGATCAGATAAATCTGCTGCCAAACTCAACCTGCAGTGAAAATCAAAATAGACCCAGACCACAGAGATCCACTGGATCACTGGAGAGAAAAGATCAAATCAAACCAAATTTTACTTATAGATTATTTTTCCTGCAAATACAGGCCGCAACAGTATTAACTGACCCCTGACCCCCCCACCGACATAAGGGGGGTATCAACCTCAGGAACCTCCACAACAACCAGCCCATACCAGCCCCCAAACCATCCCATGATGCCCTGGGGTGCCAAGGTCTTACAAGGGGGGAGAAGTGGCTGACTGTGTCCAATCCAAAATAATTCCCTGCTGTAGAATTGAACATGGACTGGAAAAATCCTGGACTCCTCACTAATCCTGACCCTCACTCTGGAACACCACACAGCACAATACACCAGCCACACACACCCTCAACACACACACCTCAATACACACACCTCAATACACACACCTCAACACACACACCAGCTGTAATATTTTCCAGCAAAAAACAGAGCTATGGCCACTTTACAAAGAAATTAAAACACAAATGGGAGGTTATGAACTGGAGCAGACGTTCCTACTCTGATCCGACTGTCCTGTAAATCTGCTGATGAAGGTCGTGACAGCGACCATGAAGGACAAATAATCTGTTGAAGAAAAACACACTGACATTATTTTCCCTGATGGTAGAATCAGGCGGCGTCTCTGAGACAAAACATCCCATCAGCTGATACGAACAGCAGCTCAGCTCACACAGGCAGAGGTCAGAGGTCAGAGACATGGTGGGACAGGCTGAGACATCCTGGTGAGACGCCTCTCCACGAGGCTTAGAAGAAATGGGAGCCGTGGAGGGAGAAAAGGCCTTCATCAAAATCAAACAAAAACTTCTTCTAGCCACTGAACTTGCAAACCCGGATCACAGCAAACCTTTCCACCTAGACCTGAAGCAGGACAACCGAGCTGCGTAAGGGGGGTGACGCCATCGCAAACTCCATTCAGAAAACAACTCATATAACGACGGGACATGAAACTTACGCACACACGAACCATGCAGTAACAAGTTTTATTACAAGCCAAAGAGCTTCACTTTTACCAGACAAGGAAGCTGAAGAGCGTTCTCCTTCTCCATCAGACTGACACTCGCTCTGAGGCAGCTGATAACACCTCCTCGGGGATAAAACAGAATGAACCACATGACCGCCAGCGAGTCACAGCAAGAATATCAAACACACACGACTCTGACCACAGAAGAAGTGATCAGACCTGATCTGACGTTATTGATGATGGACACAGTCACTGCTCTCCGCTGAACAACAAACACTCGTAGAAAAACTTGGACCCATTAGACGACTTTACACTCTGCTCCCCACAGAGCAGACTTGAGGATATTTATTTTATTCTGTCAGCATGAAGGACACAAGATTATAAGATGGAATTTAGAAAGCAGAAACTTCTCTGATCATTCACCAGCTTGCCTAAGAAAACTGTTTTGGATTCTGAATCCGAGCTCACATTAAAACAGCAATACTACAAATAAAACCTGAAATACAGACCTTTCTCCAGATTAATGTCTGAAGAGAAGTTAACCAAATATACTCTGGATACATTAAAAGAAGTTATCAGAGGTAAACGGATCTCTCTTGGGACAGTATTTAAATAAAGAAAAAAAAAAAAAAAAAAAACAACTTAAAGAACTTAAAAATTACCCAAAAGGCCTGGGGAAAAATAACAGTGAGAAATAAGATCCTCAAGTAATGATTAGAATGAAAGAAGCTACAAATCAAAATGTGGACATGTATATTTTTTTGAATCTTAGAACATTTCAATTCATTTGGGTTTTGTCGTAAAGATTTAGATAAACTTAAGGAGATGGCTTATTTGCTCACTGAACTGATAAATGAAAAATGATAGAGTGAGTATACTACACTAATTTGGGAGAAAAAAATAAATGTAAAAAAAAAAACAAAAACATAAATAGATTTTTTTTAAAAATGCAGCGAATAAAAATTGATTTGATGAATAGTTCTAAAGTAGTAATATGAATTAAAATATTTAGATTAAACTGCTAAATAAATGACAAGTAGCTAAATTACTAACAGCTGAAACACAAGTAGACCTTGATCACTAACAACATGAAATAAAACAATGAAAAACCTTCAAAGAGCTGCAGCACAACCAGGGACAGACAGTCGGATCAGGAAAAGAGCAGCACTCAGACACACAGCACACTCAGATCATGCTGTGATTTCATAACTAGTATCAGCTTCACCGTCTCGACATTCGGCCTAAACTGGAACAAGAACACAAAATTTACTGATTCTTAATATGGTTTTTCAACTTAACTCATTTTTGGAGAAATATAGAAAAACAGAGGAGCGTCTACAGGGGACGATATCAGACGTAAAAATTTGATTCTAAATCATTACTGGCTATCCAGCCACTGGTGTGAGCAGCAGCTCATGCTACCAAGACAGACTGCAGAAACAGGGAGTATGAAGACTGCCTTACTGATAAAACCATCCTGCATGATTTTTAATGAAAACTCCACAAAATCAGAGCAACAATTTCAGTTAAGTGAAAAGAACAGATCTTGTTGGTGATGGAGAACATTCTGACAACGATGTGACCAAATCAACCGGAGCTCAGTTTAAAATCAAACTCTAACCTGAACCATGGAAGGTCTATCTTCACAGGATCAGGAGGTCCAGCTCCAAAACCAGCCCCACCAGGGACAGTGGGGGACGAGTCCCAAGGAAACACCAGGGGCTGCAACAAACCATGTGACCCAGGAGACCGACCAGTCTGACTAGACGATAACAGAGTGACTGATGGCACAGGACTCGACGTGTCTTCACTGACCTACTGACTGACACCAGACGACACCTGAAAGACCTGGACAGAGACTCTGAGGACGAGGACGGACAGAGACCCTGAGGACGAGGACGGACAGGCCTCACAGGAGGTCTGATCAGCCGTTGTGTAGACTGGGTTGTGATATTCAGTCAGGCCTGATCACCCTGCTGGTTATCACAATCCTGGCCATAACACTCACTTTGTGGTGGGAGGCCCAGAGGCATGAGAAGAGAAGATACTAATCAAATAAAATGTGACATTATGGCATTTGGAGCCTGAATAATCTGAGGGGAGACGAGTTTGAACATTGGACTCTGTATTGGCTGAAAAAGGTGGAGGAGCAGCATGTTGGAACAGTCTGCTGCTCATGTTCTCCAAACAACTCGGCTCCTGATAAGTTTCTCACAAAGGCCTTCGAAGGTCTGAGCTCAGTGTTGAGCGACTGGCTGAACAGGAGGGGGAGAAAACCTTTGGGAGGTAGAAATCATACATTCTCCCTCTGTTGGAGCCGCTCACTGTCGTCACAGTGGTGGAGACTCTCAGCAGGGGGCGCTGTGTCCCTCATATCAGAGCACTCTGCCTTGGATGCATCAATTCGGCCTTGACTAAAAGTTACACTCGAGATCCACCACCACCTTTTCAAATGGCTAAAAATTGCCCCACTGATGTCTCCCTCTGAGCCCGGAGGTCCTGACACTGAAGAAGACACTACCTGGACCTGGACCAGGACCTGGACCAGGACCTGGACCAGGACCAAGTGGAGCCCTGGAGGATCCATGGCGATATCGGGATGAAGAGGATGAAGAGGACGACGCCGTCTGATGAAGATCACCTCCCCGCCCCTCCCCATTTGAGTATAACATTTGTTGTGTTGCTACTGCTAATACATACCTACATATATTCTCGCTGCACACACGTTGAAACTCCGGAACTTTGATTTTTTGGGTTTGATTATTTAGGATGATTTTTAGGTTAAAGTTGTATTTTTCTTTTAGGATGATTTTTAAATTAATTTTTAGAATGATTAATTTTTTGGGATGATTTTTATGATGATTTTTAGGTTGATTAATGGGTTGATTCAGTTACACACTTTCTCTTTTTCTTTCTCTTTCTCTTTTCCTTCAGTTAGATTAAGTTTGATTTAGTGACACATATATTACTTTACAGAAACGGATATAATCACTAGAAATGAAAATCAGGAAAAATTACATTTGTATTAAAATTAAAGTTACTGTTTAAAACGGAAATTAATTATATCATTAGATATATTTTGTTTTCTGGGAAATAGTAAAAAAAAAAAAAGGAAAAGATAATCATAATAATAATAAAAAATAAATAAATAATAATCATAAAATGGGAAAAAATCAATCACTGGATCACTGGTAAAATCAGTAAATAATGGTAACAGTAATAGCAATACAAATCACATAGTTATTAGAGAACAGATGCTTGGAATGATCGGGAAAATACATATGATAATGTTAAGACGAAGATAATTTTTGGACACCTGTAATGATTAAAAATGATTAGCATTAAAATCTTTAATAAGTTTTAATTTCATATATTGACATTAGAAGATAGCTTGCATGCTTATTGCTTCATATAAACAAAATTGTGCAACTTGCTGGAGCTGTGATCTGTGGTGATTCAGGGTTTAGAGCTCCTGAGGAAAGGTTTTCCGTCAGTACGGAGGTAGACAGGCCCAGATCAGTGAAGGGACGCTTGCTGTTTTCTTTTATCTCAAACTTCTTATTTTTTTATTATTCCTTTAATTTTTCTCTTTTCATCTTCTTTCCCGACACATGCATATTTACACACGCGTCCAGCAATGAAGAACGCTTGCTGCTCTTAACTGCCTTTTCAACACGCTGACACATAGTCGCATATGTCCTGGGACGGTGAAGGATCCTGTCTGAGATCGGAATGTACCGAGAGGGGGCGGGGCTACGTCATAGAGGATTGATGACAGGCTATTTTACCTACCTCGGCATACACATTGCCACTCACACACACACATGCACTCACACACAATCACACACGTTCATTTTTTGGTGATATGATGAAATCTTATCAAAGGGGGGAACTATTAGGGATATACTTTAATTGGCACTACTACTATGGAATAATTGTATTAACTGTATATTAGGCCTTTCCTGAGAGAAGTACACCAAGGTTATAAGATGCTCTGCTAAGGTGTAAACATACCCACACGTTCCGGAGAAACCAACACACACTCACTAGTGTTCTGAAACATCCTGGATCAGGATGACAGCTCTTGGTTGGCAGCTGACATCAATACCAAACTGTCCAATTGCGAACAAAGTCCAGCCTCTCTGTCGGGCCCCGCCCAGAAGAACATGGAATAAAAACTCTGATTCATCAACAATCAGGATCCTTTCGGGGCGAAATACTTTGTATCTTTCCCTGTAAGGTCCAGCGCTGAGCATTACATCTGGCTATACTTAAATAAATGGTAATAATCTGAAGTCAGTTGTCTTGGCATTCTTTATACCAAGCATAGAATAAAAGAACCGGGTGGAGTCAGCGGGACGGAAGTCCGGGCTCCAACACCTTTCAAATCGACGGTGGACCCTAAACCTGAGCTTAACCCTGAGCTTAAGCCTTTCTAATTCTCTCTTTCTATCCCCTCACCCCAACCGCGATAACAGAAAGTCACCACTGAGCCTGGTTCTGCAGGTTTCTCCTCCTCAGAGTCTGGTTGTGTAGGCTTCTTCCTTTCAAAAGGGAGTTTGTTTTTTCCTGTCCACAATCTCTTATTGCTCATGTGGATCTGTTGGGTTTTCTCTGTTGAAGCAGCCTAGAAATGACTATGTTGTATTCAGTACTATACAGATAAAGCTGGATTGCACGCAATACTATTAAAAGAATTACTCCACTTTGGTAACAGCTCCTTTGATGATGTAGTCTGGGTCCCGTGTGCGTCTGGTTTATTTATTCCATCCATCCATCTTCTACCGCTTGTCCTTTTCAGGGTCATGGGTGGCTGGAGCCAATCCATGCTGCTGTGGGCAAGGGTGGGGGCAGGGTGACCCTGGGCAGGTCACCAGTCTGTCGCAGGGCTAACAAACACAGACATACAACCATTCACATTCACATCCACTCCTAGGGGCAATTTTTAGGGCGACCAATTAACCTGACATATATGTTTTTGGACCGTGGGTCGAAGCCAGAGGGAACCCACGCACACACAAGAAGAATATGTAAACTCCACACAGAAAGGCTCAGGCCAGTACTTGCACCCAGAAGATTCTTGTTGTGAGGCAAGAGCACTAACCACTGCGCCACCGTGTGGCCCTGGCTTATTTATTAATTGACTTGTAGGGACAATGCATGTTAATGAACATGTAAATTTGACAGAGTTAGCTGAAAGCTAATTTCAGTCTACAGTCTTGGTCAGAAGAACAGGATACATATACAAATATACATTCACACATGACAAAGACAAAAGAAGTGAACCACTGATACAGAGCATTGACAACACAAAAAACACAGAGGACACATAAAAGCTTTAAAATAAGAGCTGAACAACCTGGTTTTGTTTCAGCCATTTCTTTAGACTGGCTTTAAAGGTATCAACTGTGGGATAGTCCCTTGTTGGAGCTGGAATCCAGCATGATACATACCAAGGCCAAGCTCCATGTGAGAGACACAGCACAACTGCTGGGCTTTTAATTGAAACAAATGGACACATTGAAACATAAGGAATTTCTTTTGTCTCTGCAGAGTGGTGTCCCTCTTGAGGCTCCAGCCCCATGTTCACCTGACCCCTAAACAAGCTCTCTGATTGGCTGAAGCTGCCGATTGTGTGAGTGGTCTCTGGTGTGTCGAACATTCACTCTTAACTTTCACAAAGTTCAATTTTATTTTGTCTTCATCTGACTGAAGCCACACCTCCTGAAGATGGGCAGCCAATGACACAAAATTTCCACCAACACTACACAATGCTACACTTTTTACAGTGCAATAACAATCAAACAAAAAACAATAACGAGAGAGTGCTCAGCTGATAGTGCTAACAATGCTAAGCAGCTTAGCATGATCTGATCCAGTGAATAGGCTAGTGAGCAGCTGATTGGTTCAGATTGTCACATTTTCATCCCTGATGATCCTGGAAGATATGTTGGCTCAGAAAGACTCAACTAATTAGAATGTCAAATGTATGCGAAATACAAGAAAATATTCAGAAACACTTCCAATACTCGGGAATCATTTTCTAATAGTCTGATCCTCCTGTGCAATATTAATACTGTGAATGACATTATTTAAAGTGCAGGCGGTCTGAAAGCAGTTGAAGATTATGATCTTCAACAAAAACATCCACAAAGTTTTAACACATCAACATTCAAGCAAATCAAAACTAAATAAATGGAACAAATCAATACTTCACTGAAGAAATCAATGTACAATAAAAGCAAATGAATATACGACACAATAAACTATTCACCAAAAACCTACATCCAACAAAACAAATCTAAGCATCAGAGAGGGTGAACAATGTGTCATTCATCTTTAAGGATTAAAACCAAATTATCAGATTTGAAATCACAATTCTATCAGTTTTATCATGTTTGATTGACTCCACAGAGCCGCTCAGCACTGCTTTCCAACTGAACAACATTCCTGATTGTCAAACACATGGAGTGAGTGTAGGTTTTATTGCTCTCAGTGACCACAGTGCTTGCTTCAAAGCTTAATAATCTTTTGAAAATAGCTTGAAATGGCAAGAAGCGTAGACACGCTGATTGACTCTAGCACCGACTGGAAGACATTTATGACATCCTCTTCATCCCTGCCATCATCATCACCAGTTTCGAGAGTGCCTTTGGCACCTTCTAGCTCTACACTGACCTCTGACCCTGAGATTAATGTTGCCATGACAACCAATCCACCAACACAAATACAAGATGCTGACAACAACCACAATTTCATCAACATAGTGCTGTAAAACACACAGGTGTGTCTAGTGTTACATAAAATTAGCTCTGTGTGTGTGTGTGTGTGTGTGTGTGTGTGTGTGTGTGTGTGTGTGTGTGTGTTAGTGCTCATTGGGCATGTGTCTAATGGTATGAAAGATCCAGTCCATCTTGGTACTCCAGCCTCCATGGTGAGCATCGTTCATCTGCTTGGTGAAATACTCCAGCGCCTCCTGCTGGCTCTTCTCTGACAGACAGAAAGGAGAGATGGGTGAGAGATAGACAGGTGACAAAAACACAGATGAGTGACAAACAGGGTCCGGGTGGGGTTGAAATTCAGCCCGGGAGCTTAGTTTGGAGACACGTTTTATCCGATATTATGAAGAGCGGGGGGTGCTTGGTTCAGGACTCTCTCTGTCCAGCTCATAGCCAGACCAGCCAAAATGTAAAAAAAAAAAAACACCAGCCATGAAGCTAATTGGCAAGATGGACTCTCCATCTCTTCAGATGATCTTTGAAAAGGCAGAGCTCAGTCTGGCTAACACAGGATTGTCTGATCCTTCTCACACTCTTTGTTTCTGAGCATGAGCTGTTACCTCCTCGTAGACATTATAGAGTGTGTCACACCAAGAGTAACCATTTGACACTTTCTTTCATTGCCATTTCTACTGTATTATTGAACAGACGGCATATGGTAAACAGCTCTAACTAGGGCGCCAGCTACTGGCTATCGCAGGACTGACATTCCTGCACTTACTGTTCTGTGTTGCTTCACAGGAATGTGTATCCTACAGGTCAGTGTCCTTTTCAAATGCTGTACTTCTGCTATTGTGGTTCATGTTGTGTCATATATATATATATATATATATATATATATATATATATATATATATATATATATATATTATATATATGTGTGTGTGTGTGTGTGTGTGTGTGTGTGTGTGTGTGTGTGTGTGTGTGTTGATGGAGCACTTTGCACTATGCTGAAGACACATTTCCCCAATGAGACAATTAAGTTTATTTATCTATCTGATGAGTGACACCTGGACACCCATCAGTTTCTCACCCAGGGCCAGAGTCTTCCTCAGGTAGGCAATGTCATCAAAGCTCTGGAGTTCAGGCATGCCACAACCCAGCAGCAGAGAGAAGAGGTTGATGAAGAGGCTGGCATGCTGCCGGATGGCCAAATAGGCTTTATAACACATCTCCTGGAACCTTGAGCGCAGAAAGACAGGTAGTTAGAGCACAGAGAGACAGGTAGTTAGAGCACAGACAGGTAGTTAGAGCACAGAGAGACAGGTAGTTAGAGCACAGACAGGTAGTTAGAGCACAGAGAGACAGCTAGTGAGAGCACAGACAGGTGGTTAGAGCACAGACAGGTGGTTAGAGCACAGACAGGTAGTTAGAGCACAGACAGGTGGTTAGAGCACAGAGAGACAGGTAGTTAGAGCGCAGACAGGTAGTTAGAGCACAGACAGGTAGTTAGAGCACAGAGAGACAAGTAGTTAGAGCACAGAGAGACAGGTAGTTAGAGCACAGACAGGTAGTTAGAGCACAGAGAGACAGGTAGTTAGAGCACAGAGAGACAGGTAGTTAGAGCACAGACAGGTAGTTAGAGCACAGACAGGTGGTTAGAGCACAGAGAGACAGGTAGTTAGAGCACAGACAGGTAGTTAGAGCACAGAGAGACAGGTAGTTAGAGCACAGAGAGACAGGTAGTTAGAGCACAGACAGGTAGTTAGAGCACAGACAGGTGGTTAGAGCACAGAGAGACAGGTAGTTAGAGAACAGACAGGTAGTTAGAGCACAGACAGGTAGTTAGATTACAGACAGGTGGTTAGAGCACAGAGAGACAGGTAGTTAGAGCACAGACAGGTAGTTAGAGCACAGAGAGACAGGTAGTTAGAGCACAGACAGGTAGTTAGAGCACAGAGAGACAGGTAGTTAGAGCACAGACAGGTGGTTAGAGCACAGACAGGTAGTTAGAGCACAGACAGGTAGTTAGAGCACAGAGAGACAGGTAGTTAGAGCACAGACAGGTAGTTAGAGCACAGAGAGACAGGTAGTTAGAGCACAGACAGGTAGTTAGAGCACAGAGAGACAGGTAGTTAGAGCACAGACAGGTAGTTAGAGCACAGACAGGCAGTTAGAGCACAGAGAGACAGGTAGTTAGAGCACAGACAGGTGGTTAGAGCACAGAGAGACAGGTAGTTAGAGCACAGACAGGTAGTTAGAGCACAGAGAGACAGGTAATTAGAGCACAGACAGGTAGTTAGAGCACAGAGAGACAGGTAGTCAGAGCACAGAGAGACAGGTAGTCAGAGCACAGACAGGTAGTTAGAGCACAGACAGGTGGTTAGAGCACAGAGAGACAGGTAGTTAGAGCACAGACAGGTAGTTAGAGCACAGAGAGACAGCTAGTTAGAGCACAGACAGGTGGTTAGAGCACAGAGAGACAGGTAGTTAGAGCACAGAGAGACAGCTAGTTAGAGCACAGACAGGTGGTTAGAGCACAGAGAGACAGGTAGTTAGAGCACAGAGAGACAGGTAGTTAGAGCACAGACAGGTAGTTAGAGCACAGAGAGACAGGTAGTTAGAGCACAGACAGGTAGTTAGAGCACAGACAGGTGGTTAGAGCACAGACAGGTAGTTAGAGCACAGACAGGTAGTTAGAGCACAGACAGGTGGTTAGAGCACAGAGAGACAGGTAGTCAGAGCACAGACAGGTAGTTAGAGCACAGAGAGACAGGTAGTTAGAGCACAGAAAGGTAGTTAGAGCACAGAGAGACAGGTAGTTAGAGCACAGAGAGACAGGTAGTTAGAGCACAGACAGGTAGTTAGAGCACAGAGAGACAGGTAGTTAGAGCACAGACAGGTGGTTAGAGCACAGAGAGACAGGTAGTTAGAGCACAGACAGGTAGTTAGAGCACAGAGAGACAGGTAGTTAGAGCACAGAGAGACAGGTAGTTAGAGCACAGACAGGTGGTTAGAGCACAGAGAGACAGGTAGTTAGAGCACAGACAGGTAGTTAGAGCACAGAGAGACAGGTAGTTAGAGCACAGACAGGTAGTTAGAGCACAGACAGGTAGTTAGAGCACAGAGAGACAGGTAGTTCGAGCACAGACAGGTGGTTAGAGCACAGAGAGACAGGTAGTTAGAGCACAGACAGGTAGTTAGAGCACAGACAGGTAGTTAGAGCACAAGTCTCTTCGCTGGCTCTCGGAGGAGGCGGACGCTCTTTCTATCGCTCCTGCTTGCTTCTCTCCCTCCTTCTTGTCTCTGCTTGCTGCACTTTTGTCTCGTCTGTTGGATTGGAGCAATCAATTGACTTGGTTTTCTTCGAAGAATCCAAACATACTACTCATGGAATTGATTAGCTGGTCTCTCAACGCAATTGATAAAATTTTTTCCCCAATGTCCCCTCCCCACCCTTTTGCTGACGACCAGTGGTGACAGGGCCGGCGCAGGCTTCTCAGGCGCCCTGGGCAAGCCTGACACGAGTGCCCCGTGTTAGCGTCGCCGAGAGTCGCGCCGAGAGTTGTCGAGCCGGGGGGGGGTGGGGCCGGTGCGAGCGAGCGAAGCCGAGCAGTGCGCTGCTCAAACGGGCCGTCACAACGGCGCACCGTGGTCGGCGCGCCCTGGGCAAGTGCCCCGGATGCCCAGCCTAATCGCCGGCCCTGAGTGGTGATGACGAGTTGCGCTGACGTTGTAGCTGCGACTGCGGAATCTGTTGATCTGAAGCAATTTGTCTCATGTGTCTTGCTATGTTTGTGCGCAGGTTGGCTTATTTTTGGATCTCTCACTTCGAATCACGACTCTCAGGGGCGGAGCAGGGGTCCCAGCCCAGGGGGGGCGAAGTAATTCTCCATGGGCCCTTGTGGTCTAAACATCCCCATTAAAACATAATCGCTTAAAAAAATGCTGCAGATAATGTAATGTACAACGTACGTAATGTACTACACTGTCTGGTTCAGAGACACCTCTTTGTTTTAGCTTTTAACATTTTCAATAATTTTTATATATATTTTTGTAAAAAATATATTTTTTTCTCAATAGCTCCCAGGTTATCTGACCTATTGACTCCAAATCACATGTGAATCACATGACTACACTGGTTCTGGCACACGTCTTTGTTTTCTCTGTTAATGTTCCTAATAATTTTTATTAATATTTTTTATGAAAAATACAGTATTGTAGCTCAATAGCTCCCAGGTTATTTGACTTATTGACTCCAAATCACTTGTGCATCACATTACTGCAGTGTCTCTTTCAGACACACCTCTGTTTTCACTTTAAATATTGCAAAAAAAATTATATTAATATTTTTAATAAAAATGCAGTATTTGAGCTCAATATCTCCCGACTGAAAAGCAGCATTAGGACAAGCTTTCTTAATTTAGTTTGTTGTTCAGTTTAGTTTTTTGTCAACATTATTCATGCATCTTCTATTAATTATAAATAAGATTGTGATCAACGTTTGTTTTGCAGTCCTCTCGGCTTCGGTTTTACCGTAATGCGTAAAATATGCGCGCACCGCTAAATAAACGTGTCGGCTCACTTGACTGTGTTAGTCAGAGCGCCGGCTGGCTTGACCACAGTAAACTCGCTGAGCGACACGTTATTTAGCGGTGCGCACATATTCTGTGCATTACGATAAAAGCAAAACCGAGAGGATTCCAGGCTGCGCCTCCGGGAAAAGTAAACAACAGACAACATAGGCGAGCATTTTTTTCATTTTTATTTTTTAAACAACTTTATCCTCATGAACGCGACTGTTATAGAGTCCAACTTTCCTTCCTTACCATTTTTCGTTAGCATACTTCCCCCCCCCCTTCAGGATGGGCCCCCATGCAGCCGCCCCCTCCCCCCTCCGCCTGCTCTGCTATTGACGACTCCCTTTGGAACCATGATCTGAATTGAAGTATCCTTTTTTTTAACCCCTCCTTCTGTCTGAGTTCCTCTAACTCTGTTCCTTTTCAAGACGGAGCACTGTAATTGGCTACCTGGGCGTCTTTAAACTAGTAATTTCGTTGTAACTTCTGTAACTTGTTGCGATGACAATAAATGAGCATTCCATTCCAGAGAGACAGGCAGTTAGAGCACAGAGAGAAGCAGTAACAGAAAAGATGGAGGCACTAAGAGCACAGAGAGATGAGGTGCACAGACAGACAGACAGGTGGACGGACAGTGAGAGGCCGGTGTTTGGACGGCACACTGGTGGACAGCTAGCGAGACACCTGTCAAATTCTTTGGTCTTGGTGGACTCTTGGACTCCTTTGCTGATGACAATAAGGAAGTCTTGTGTGAGGACGAAGGGGACACGTTCCCTCTTATAACCAAACTTCTTCTTCTTGTGGTCCAGGAAGTGACCGAAGTCAATGTGGAACAGCTGAGGAGAAGAGGGACTCGCTTAAAAGGAGGAGTCAGAAAAGGAGGAGTCAAAAGTCACAGGAAGAGGTAAGGGGAGGTGGTGGAAGTGGAGGAGTAAGAAAAGGTGGCAGTTAGAGGAGAAGGAGGAGTTAGAAGAGGAGGAGTCAAAACAAGAGGAGTTAGAAGTCACAGAAGGAGGGGAAGAGTCAAGAGGAGGAGGAGGAGGAGGAGGAGGAGTTAGAAGCTAGAAGGAGGATGATGAGTCAGAGGTCAAAGCAGGGGTCAAAAGGGGGGGAGTCAGAGGTCCCAGCAAGAGTCAGAGGAGGAGGAGTCAGAGGTCACAGTAGGAGTCAGAGGAGGAGGAGTCAGAGGTCACAGTAGGAGTCAGAGGAGGAGGAGTCAGAGGTCACAGTAGGAGTCAGAAGAGGAGGAGTCAGAGGTCACAGTAGGAGTCAGAGGAGGAGGAGTCAGAGGTCACAGTAGGAGTCAGAGGAGGAGGAGTCAGAGGTCACAGTAGGACTCAGAGGAGGAGGAGTCAGAGGTCACAGTAGGAGTCAGAGGAGGAGGAGTCAGAGGTCACAGTAGGAGTCAGAGGAGGAGGAGTCAGAGGTCACAGTAGGAGTCAGAGGAGGAGGAGTCAGAGGTCACAGTAGGAGTCAGAGGAGGAGGAGTCAGTGGTCACAGTAGGAGCCAGAGGAGGAGGAGTCAGAGGTCACAGTAGGAGTCAGAGGAGGAGTCAGAGGTCACAGTAGGAGTCAGAGGAGGAGTCAGAGGTCACAGTAGGAGTCAGAGGAGGAGGAGTCAGAGGTCACAGTAGGACCATTGACAGTGTAAAAGATGGACAGAGCTTTCCTGACGTCACCTGTTTATTTTTAATATCAGAAAATGGAACCAGCTAGGAGGCTGAAGCAAGACAGTGAGGGGGCGGGGCCCACTGAGAGCCCAGGGCTGTGCTCATCTTGTGTTCTAATGTGATGGTCTGCTATAAATAACTCCATAGTCTTTACATGTCATTTACTTGTTAATAATAACTGTTTGCAGTCTGTGCATTTGACCAGAACCAGCGTGACACCCCATGATCGTCCTCACATTTTCCACATATTGAGCCTCCATCAGAAGTAAGCAGGTCCCCAAGGCTGTTGGATTCCTCGGGCCCCGGAGCTTCACCCGCTGGCAGCTGCCAAGCGTGTACTGTCTGAGCTCATCGGAGTGTTCATGGAGAGAAGTCCCAGTCAGAAGAAACGGCCGACAAGCCGCTGTCTCAGTCCGACCGGCGGCCGCTAGCAGTTCTTTCTCCCCAGCAGTGAATCCAGGAGCTTGTCAGTGAACCAAAAAGTAATAAAAACAAGTGAACAGCCTGTGTAACTGTGGAAAATATCAAATAAAGGAAAACTTCATCTTCAGGTAACCTTCTTGATATGAAACCCCGTGAAAGCTGCTATAAAGATCTGTCACTCATTTCAGAGCAGACCTTTCATCCAGTAGCCACGCCCCCTCATTAGGAAAACTTTAAGGCTCTATAAAATTCTGTATTAGCTTATTTTCAGATGGACTACCTGACAATGAAAAAAAAAAAACAACTGAGCTGTATAAACTGAGCTGATCACTTTTTTTGATGTTTCATTTTGAAATGGAGTCTATGAAGTCACAGTCTTTTTCAAACAGCCCCTGGTGCATGCTGGGATATTGACAGTTTGTGACACCTCTGGATAGGCTTCACTTTTTTGGAGCCACATGTTCAGTCCATCTTATACACTGTCAATGGTTAGGACTCAAGTAGAGGAGGAGGAGTCAGAAGTCACAGGAGAAGTCAGAAGAGGAGGAGTCACAAAAGGACGAGGAGCTAGAAAAGGAGGACTCAGAAGAGGAGGAGACAGAAGTCACAAGAGGAGTCAAAAGAGGAGTCAGATGAACACGGAGGAGGAGTCAGAACTGAGAAAGCAGATGAGGAAGAGGAGTAATGGTGCGTTCACACCGGACGCGAGCAGCGCGGCGCGATTCGCCCCTGGTGGGCCGCGTGTGCATTTAGTGACCCAACAGCGGCTGCCGCTGAATTCGCGTCTCTGCTGCCGGCGGTCTGCTTAATTGCTTGATAAAGCCGTCAACGTCGTCGTCGCGAGTCCAGGCGACGTGTCTGGATTCAGAATGTTTTGCAGAGGCGTTCAGAGCATGGTGAGTTTCACCATTTACTCCAGGAGCTGCGCCAGGATGAAGGACGCTTTCATCTTCCGTCTCTCCCGGTCCAGTTTGACGAGCTGCTGTCCCGCATCGGCGCTCGCATTCCACCGGGGACCCGGCCTCTCAGTAAACTCACTGTTTAACCAACAGTAAACACTGTTTCACCACAATCTCTTTACTGAGTTTACCCGGGAACCCGGCCTCCTCACTGATCTTCCTGCAAGCAAGCTCCTTTTTATTCCTGTCCCTATAAAAATACGACGAAGGGCTCAGGGCGAGCGCCGACCGCTGTGATCAGTTTCTCCTCCATTTCTGGTGTTTCCCGAGGGCTCCGGTACGTCATAAATGATGTCATATAGAGCGGCTCTGTGATTGGTTCGCTACGCGCGAATTCGCTCGAAAGTTCAACATTCCCAACTTGAAGCCTGAATTCGCGCCGCGTGACCGCTCGCTGCTTCCTGGCTGCGCGAAAACCATATATTTTCTATGTAAATCGGCCGCTCTCGTCACGCTATTCGCGTCCGGTGTGAACGCACCGTTAGAGCTCACAGGAAGAGTCAGAAGAGGAGGAGGAGTTAGGAGTGGGAGTGTCTTCCCACCTGTCCGTTCTCTTTCACCATGATGTTGGAGTTGTGTCGGTCTCCAATTCCCAGAATGAAGGTGGCGACGCAGTAACCTGCACAGGAGCGCGTGAACAGGTCTATGGCTCTGTCATACCTGAGAAGGACGGACAGATGAAAGACAAACAAGTCCGTCTGAATAACATTTTAAAGCAGCTTGGCGCTGCCGAAGTGGTGGAAAAGAAAGCAATAAATTCAGTGAAACTCCTTTACCATTTCACTGGCAGTCTCTTGAAAGTCATTACACCACTGTGTCACTCGACTGTGTCAGTGGTCCAGCTTACATGGGTGTTTTTTCAACCCAATTGTAAACAATTGTATTAAACGCAGTTGTATGCATGTATGGCGTACAGAGCAATCCACGATTAATCCTCAAGTACCAGGGCCCTGGGTGAAGCAAATTATATGGCATCCTGTGACATGCGCACAAAGTCCCTCACTGAACTCTCAGGTCTTTAACTTTGCAGCCAGCAGTCCTCAGCGCAGAGCAGAGTGTTTCATCTGCTGGATATCTGCTCAAAAAATATTCCTACACCTCCACGATACGCTGCTCAAGGAGCGGGCGCTCCCCTGTCCGGAGCGCCGCCCTGCCGGCACATCCCGGTGCAGTCACTGGGGCGCTGCTCCGCCTGCCGATGTATTGAATTAACTGGTGTCCCTGTTAAGTTGTGATGAACAGATGTTGAAATACCAACTGAAACGTGTAACCGTTCTAGTGAACGCTGGATTGCTACAGTTAGATTAAATTTAGAAGTTTAGAGTCTTGTGTGAGTCTTATTTTAACATCTGCTGTTACCAGCATGTGTTTGCAAAGAATCCCGCTGTCACTCGTTAACATGGGAACCAGTTAGTCTATAACACTGGCCGTTCTTCCGCTAGTCTGCCTCGGAGCCCTTTGAAAAACTCGCTGTTGCGCGATTTGCAGCCATCTCGCCTCTCCAGTGTTGGTTCTCTTGGGGTTTTATTAAAGTGTTTCTCAACCACCATGAAGTTCTTCTGCCTGCTCACTGTGTCACCATGTGCCACTACAGCTGGTTGGGGTTCTCCACCTCGGTGTGTTCTTTTTACTATGCGGCTGTGGTTCAGTGGGGAGAGCAGTCGTCTTGCAATCGGGAGGTTGTTAGTTCGATTCCTGTCTCCCCCTGTCTGCAAGCTGAAGTGTCCTTGGGCAAGACACTGAACCCTATATCGCCCCCAGTGCTTGGACTGAACACCTTGCATGGCAGCTGCCTCCACTGGTGTGTGAATGAATGGGTGAATGTGATAATGCAGTGTAAAAGTGCTATACCTAGTCCATTTAATATTGTTGCAGTACATTTAGTGAAAAACATATTTGTGCTGCTGAATCAACTTGAAGTTACTTACTTAAGTAATTTGTTTTTTTACTTTGATGCATACTTCTAAATTACTTAAGTAATGGTACTATAAAAGGTCACCCAATCCAATGAAACTGTTTAAAGACATTTTCCCCCTGATTAGTAATCAGTATCAGATCAACCTCTCTTTAGTACCAGGTTCTGTGCCAAAGGCCTTCAAAGTTCTGCTATTAAACCTCTTCTTAAAAAGCCCACCCTTGATCCAGGTGTTGTAACAAGTTACAGATCGATATCCAACCTTCCCTTTATTTCTAAAATCCTAGAGAAAATTGTTGAAGTCAGCTCTGTGACCATTTATATAACAATGACCTTTAAGAGTCCTTTCAGTCAGGTTCTAGAGCTCATCATAGACCAGAGACCAGGTTCTAGAGCTCATCACAGCACAGAGACAGCTCTGGTAAAAGTTACTAATTATCTGCTGTGAGAAGACCATCAGAGCCCCAGTTAAAGGACTGGTCTCTATCCTGGTGTCTGTTCTAGTCCCTGTTCTGGTCTATGTTCTGGTCTCTGTTCTGGTTCCTGTCATGGTCCCTGTCCTGGTCTCTTTCCTAGTCTCTTTCCTGGTTTCTGTTAGATCTCAGTGCTGCATTTGATCCTGATATCCTGCTACAGCGACTAGAATGTATTATTGGGATTAAAGGTTCAGCATTAAGCTGGTTACGATCATATTTAGCAGACAGCTTCCACCTTGTTAATGTTAATGATTCCTCAGCTCAGTTCAAAGTTAAATATGGAGTTCCACAGGGTTCTGTCTTAGTACCTATATTAAAGTTAAACATGGCGTTCCACAGGGTTCTGTCTTAGAACCTATAGTAAATCTGAACATGGAGTCCCACAGGGTTCTGTCTTAGAACCTATAGTAAATTTGAACATGGAGTCCCACAGGGTTCTGTCTTAGGACCTACACTCTTCACATTATACATGCTTCCTGTAGGGAACATTATCAGGACACACTCCATTAACTTCCATTGTTCTATCAACTTGTCGATCTAGTTTACTGGAACTGACCAAATGAAATAAAGAACATCAAGCGTTAAAGTTGGGAATGGACAGATGAACCAGGTACTCACGCTTCGCCGCGGTTCTTGTCCTTGATCCAGTGGTGCAGTGTGTTGGAGTTGAACTGTAACGCCCCCTTCAGGCCTCCTTTACACTGAATCTGCATGATGGTGAAACTGTTCTTCACCACCTCAATGAGCCCCACGCAGTCACCAATGGAGAGACAGCCATATGGCAACATGCTGAGAAACACACAGTGACAATCTCAGACATAGACACACACATATACACACACACACAGACATGTGAGGTCTGGAGATGCCTGACCGTAGATCGAGGCCTTGGTTCTGCCAGATGTTTTCCATGATCTTGATGATCTGCAGTGTCAGCATGTCCTGACGCAGGTCTGCAGTAAATATGACACTACATTAACCACCATGCAGCAGGAGATCTTCTTGAATGGAGATGAGAATGTCACTGCTTGGTTCATCCTGTTAGCGGTACTTTACCATCTCCATTCTTGAAGATGATCTCGTTGTTGGTGAAGAGCAGCTCAGACATAATGTCTGGGTTTTCCCAGTTCAGCCATAGGGGGCGCTTTGCTGAGGACATGATCCTGCACTCCTCCAGCCTGTGTACAAACTTTGCTTTACCTGTGTAGGAGTGCACCTCCCATTCACCGTGTGAACACCAGGTCACCTGTGTCAAGACTTGGTTACCTGAGGTTTCCCAGCTGGTGGACGGGGTTGAGAGGAGAGACGAAGCCTTGCAAAGCCTCCATGTAATCTGGACGAGACATGTGTTCAACCAGGAACTTCATCTGAGTCTGAGAACCAATCACAGAGCATCAGTACACCATCGACCAGTCACAGGAAATCAATACACCACCAACCAATCACAGGAAATTGATACACCATCAAGCAATCACACCACAGAGCATCAATACACCATCAACAACTCACAGAGCATCAATACACCACCAACCAAACACAGAGCATCAATACACCACCAACCAAACACAGAGCATCAATACACCATCAACAACTCACAGAGCATCAATACACCACCAACCAAACACAGAGCAGGGCCTTCTGAAGTTCACATACTTTTTGTGTTTCATCCTTTTTCTCCTGCTTTAAAGTGTCTGTCAGGTTTACCAGTTTATCCATCGCCTCCACCTACACACACACACACACACACACACACACACACACACACACAAATTCAATAAACCAGCAGTCAGTAGGTCTGCAGCCCACATGTATTAAATGAGTGCTCTGATTCACCTGTCGGTTGAGGTGTTTCAAGTACATCCCACACGCTCTGCAGAAAGCTTCTAGCAGCAGACCGAAGCGACGGGAAACTGTCTTGTTGTGCATCTCTGATCTGCCAACATAGGTGTGTGTTAGAGAAGAGATGTGCATTACAGAAGAAAGATATCCGTGCAATACACAGGACAGGTGTGACAGAGTAAAGAGGGATGTGTGTGTGTGTGTGTTATAGACCACAGTTGTGTGTTTCAGAAGACAGGTGTGTGTTATAGAGGACAGGAGTGTGTTTCAGAGGACAGACTGTCATTGTTCAACACTTGGGAATATTGACTCTTACTTGAGGTGCCAGAAAAAGAAGTGACCAATCCTCTGATTAGTCAGGGCTTTTTTGATGAGGAATCGAGCCAATGGGTTGTCAAGGTACATCTCATACTTCAACACCTGCAAACACACAACATGAACTCAAACCATCCTCAGAACAGAAATGGACTCATTCAGGTCTGTCCTCACCTGTACAAGCTGCAGCAGGTACTGGGATAGCTTGTCGTCCGTCAGGCCCTGAACCAAACAGCGCAGAGCAAATTCTCTGACCATCAGATCAGGAAAATTACAATCCAACAACTCCAGAGCTGACTCGGGCTCCATCAACGGCCACTCCTTCAATAGACAGTACATCTGAAGGGGAGAAGCGGAAACAGGAGAGCACATAGAGATGCACATTTCAGTGAAAGATACAAAAGACGTCCCTCCTGACTGAGCTGAGTTTGACTTATTTTGTACCTGTGACACTTCGTCTCTGGAGTTCCATTTCACTGAAAGAAGCAGCTTAGGAAGAGACTCTGGGATGTTTACACAGTAATGTCTGCAGGGACAGGGACAGACAGGGATAAAGACAGTTGGGCAAAATGAGACAAAGATAAAGAAGCAGACAAAAAGATGTGCAGAGACATGCCAAGAGACAGACATACAGAAATAAATGCAGACAGAAAAATAAGCCAGAGGTGGACAGTCCTGCTACTCACCCACATCTCAACATGAAGCTACAACCATTCGCTTATGACTCCATATGAAGGCCCACCCTTCACTCATTTTTTAACATCACCCTTCACCTGGGTGCCCACCATCAGCTCCACCTTCACATGGATCTCTACAGTTAGCAGTCCCTCTCACCTGTGTCTCCACAGAAAGTCTTTCTCCTGCTCCGACAGCTCGTAAAGGGGATCTCTGGCACAGAGAGAGCGAAGCTGCTCCACATCTGCTGCTGAAACGCTGCTGTCACAGGCCAGACGACTGCTCTGAGATATGGACAGGAAGGTGAGGGATGGGGACAGGGGGAAGAAGAGGGGGAGGACAGTTGAAGAACAAGAGAGGAGGTCAGTCAGAGAACAAGAAGGGAGGACAGCCAGGGAACAGGAGGCGGTGGATGGTCAGGGAACAAGAAGTCGAGGACAGCCAGGGAACAGGAGGCGGTGGATGGTCAGGGAACAAGAAGTCGAGGACAGTCAGGGAACAAGAGGTGGAGGATGGTCAGGGAACAAGAAGTCAAGGACAGTCAGGGACCAAGAGGTGGAGGATGGTCAGGGAACAAGAAGTCAAGGACAGTCAGGGACCAAGAGGTGGAGGATGGTCAGGGAACAAGAAGTCAAGGACAGTCAGGGACCAAGAGGTGGAGGATGGTCAGGGAACAAGAAGTCAAGGACAGTCAGGGACCAAGAGGTGGAGGATGGTCAGGGAACAAGAAGTCGAGGACAGTCAGGGAACAAGAGGTGGAGGATGGTCAGGGAACAAGAAGTCAAGGACAGTCAGGGACCAAGAGGTGGAGGATGGTCAGGGAACAAGAAGTCAAGGACAGTCAGGGACCAAGAGGTGGAGGATGGTCAGGGAACAAGAAGTCAAGGACAGTCAGGGACCAAGAGGTGGAGGATGGTCAGGGAACAAGAAGTCAAGGACAGTCAGGGACCAAGAGGTGGAGGATGGTCAGGGAACAAGAAGTCAAGGACAGTCAGGGACCAAGAGGTGGAGGATGGTCAGGGAACAAGAAGTCAAGGACAGTCAGGGACCAAGAGGTGGAGGATGGTCAGGGAACAAGAAGTCAAGGACAGTCAGGGACCAAGAGGTGGAGGATGGTCAGGGAACAAGAAGTCAAGGACAGTCAGGGACCAAGAGGTGGAGGATGGTCAGGGAACAAGAAGTCAAGGACAGTCAGGGAACAAGAGGGGAGGACAGTCAGGACACAAGAAGTCAAGGACAGTCAGGGAACAAGAGGTGGAGGATGGTCAGGGAACAAGAAGTCAAGGACAGTCAGGGAACAAGAGGGGAGGACAGTCAGGACACAAGAAGTCGAGGACAGTCAGGGAAAAAGAGGTGGAGGACGGTTAGGGAAAGAGGAGGGGGACAATGGTTGCAGAATAAGAGTGGCGGACAGTCAGCGAACAAGAAGGGGGTGGACAGTAGTGAAACCAAGGCATTTGTTTCTCTACAAAGAGGTGCAGTGGTTATATATGACACATGCTGGAGGGGTTCTATACAAGGGTAGGTGAGGAGGTGATATATAACGGTAGGTGGAGTGGTCAAGTGGTTGTATGTAACAGTAGGTGAGGCAGTACATTGGTTGTGTATAACAGAAGGTGGAGGGGTCAAGTGGTTTTACATAACAATGGGATGGTGGTGGAGTTATCATCTATCACAATAGGGTGAGTGGTCCAATGTTTGTACATAACAGCAAGTTGAGTGGTCATATAAAACAATGGGTGGAGTAGCAGATGGAGTGACTCTATATGACTGGATGGAGTAGTCATAAATAACTGTTGGCGGACCGGTTAAATATAACTGTGGGTGACATGGTCATACTGAGAGGCCCCTAATTAGGTTCCTTGTGACTGTTACCCGTCATCAGCAGTCATAAATGATGCATTAAAGACAGAGATTATAGCCATGCTGCATATCTGAGGAGCCAAACAAAGCCTTGACGATCTTCCAATGATGAAGCCCATCTGTTCTGACAGCTCGTGTATGGCTGGTTCTGATTTGCCATAAGTGCTGTCAATCTTTCTCACGTGGGCACGACTGCATTCTACTGGTTTCAAGCTATTTGGGGATGTGTCAATTGTCGAAACCAGCCAACCCATCTTTGAGATACAGACATGTATACTGAGACTCATAAAGGTATTTGGATTTTGACCAGAGCACAGAGGGCACGAGGACGCACTGCTAGAGGTTGGAAAAGAGACTATTTTGCACTGTTGATAGTTTTATATCATCATAAAACATTAAAAAAACAATGTCTAAAAAGGTGTCAAAGAAATGCTACACGGCCAAGGTTTTGAAATTATAGATTTACATTGGCTTGGCTTGGTTTCTGGGTGTTATTTATATAGTCATACTGGTTTGACTTGTTTTTATGTGTGTTTTATGTATTACTTTAGGTTTGACTTGTTTTTGGTTATTTATATATTTATATTTCGTATAAATAAATGTTTGTGTTGAAAATTTAGTTGCTTGGTGTGTTTTTTGTTTGAAATGAAGGAAGTACATAAGATATGAGTGCATGCGTGCGTGCGTGCGTGCGTGCGTGCGTGCGTGCGTGCGTGCGTGCGTGTAGTTGAATTTTCAAAGATATGCCAAAAATGGTTGGATCCAACTCTAAAAATGTTGTCTGTTCTCTTTACTTGCCAAATTGAACTCGGCCGAATTATCAGAAAAATCAGGAGGAAAAGGCTGGTATGAGGCACAAAATGAAATAAGGAGCGCAAATATGAAGAAACTGAAAGTGAAACTTAAATCGCGTGTGTTGTTGGTGCAGTGTTTCAGCCAGCTGGGCGTTTTTCAGGTGCTGAAAACACGCAAAAAAAAGTACATTTCCCTTCAACACACAATCTGGTTTAATAAAGGTAAGCATGAGGCGAAATTCGGCGTGACTGAATTTAGTCTGTCTTGGAGACAGGATGAAGTTTGAGGAAGTGAGCGCTCTTAAGAAACTTCTATTTTTCATCTCTCTGTTATTGGTGGTAGTGGTGTGTGTGTGTGTGTGTGTGTGTGTGTGTGTGTGTGTGTGTGTGTGTGTATGTGTGTGTGTGTGTTGGGGCAATCTTGGTAAAGACATGGTGTTTTAAGCTATTATGAATCATATTTGATGAATTGTAAAATTATTTCTGTAACACATTTTGAATGGAATCGACAGACTTCAAATGAGCCATTTTAATCGCAATTAATAGCGATTAACTCCAGGATTGGGGTGCGATTAATCACGATTAAAACATTTAATCGTTGCCCAGCTCTAATATGTATGTATATATATATATATATATATATACCGTATTGGCCCGAATATAAGACGATGTTTTTTTCCAGAAATTGCATCCTCAAAAGTGGGGCTGTGTTATACTAGCGGACTTACGGTAGATGGTCAATACCCATCTGCACCGCTAGATGGAGCCAAAGTATCACTGACCAGAGAGCGAGTGGAGCGATGAAATGAGATCAAATGATCTGATGAAAAATGGCGGATCATCTGGAACAAAGGGGCTGAACGCTGGACAACTGAGCAACAACAGAGGAGAAGTTATGATACCAACTTTAAACTGATGGTGATCAACGCAGCAGAGTCATCAAACTACTGCCAAGCCGCCAGGAGGTCTGGTGGAGCAGAGCCTCGTTCTTACTGGAGAGCACAGAAAAAACACTACAGATGCTAACGCTATGAGAAAAGCTTTCCGTGGTCCTGAGAGACGCTTCAGAGAGACTGATAGAAGGGTGAGTGAATACGTCTCTGAAAAATGGAAAGACGGAATGTCCACCACCAGAGCCTGGTTCAGCTGAAGGACCTGGACAGTTATTTACATCATCTATGCAGTTTTGACCCCTTGAGGCTTTTTGTTTGTTGAGTATTGTTTCTTACTGTAGTAATATGTTTTCATTTTATATCACGTGAAATGTTATCTCAGTTGTGAGTTTTTGAGTTTATAATAATTGTATAATATAAAATTGTTTTATGAGTGACCTTACTGTCTTCAGCATTTTTTTTTTCCACAAAATGATCTTTGAAAAATAGGGGTCGTGTTATAATCGGAGACGTCTTATATTCGGGCCAATACAGTACATATATAGGATCTTAGCTGTTCCTAGAATTGCACTCTTCTGAACAGAGCTCTCAGATGTTGTTCCTGGTCTGTGCTGGAGCCATCCTCCCAGTTTGGGGGTTCCTGCTCCCAGTGTCCCGATCACTCCTGGTATCACTGTTGTCTTCATGCCCCACACTCTCTCTATCTCTTCCCTCAGCCCTTGGTACTTCTCCAGCTTCTCTGCTCCTTTTTCCTGATGTTCCATCACTTGGGATTGCTACATCTATCACCACAGCTGTCTTCTGCTGTTTATCCACCACCACTATGTCTGGTTGATTGGCCATCACTTGCTTGTCGGTCTGGATCTGGAAGTCCCACAGGATCTTGGCTCGATTGTTCTGGACCACCTTTGGAGGTGTCACCTTTGGATCGTGGCTCTGACACTCACTAATCCTCGGCCTCCCTCCTTTCTCTTGGTGTATAGCCTCAGTATGCTGGACTTAGGGTGGAACCCTCCGTGCTTTGTAGGGAGCTTTCTTGTCTTGATATCAGTGGCTTGCATTTCTTCCAGTGGCCAGGATATTATGCCAGCAGGGTATCTGATTACTGGTAGGGCGTAGGTGTTTATGGCCTGGATCTTATTTTTGCCGTTCAGCTGGCTCTTCAGGACCTGTCTTACTCTCTGTAGGTATTTGGCTGTGGCTGACTTTCCAGCTGCCTCCTCATGGTTACCATTTACCTGTGGGATCCCCAGGAACTTGTAGCTGTCCTGCACATCTGTTATGTTCCCTTCAGGCAATTCAACTCCTTCAGTTGTGATCACCTTCCCTCTTCTAGATATCATTCGTTCACACTTATCCAGTCCGAATGACATCCCGATGTCCCTGCTGTATATCCTGGTGAGGTGAATCAGGGAGTCCATGTCTCGCTCATTCTTGGCATACAGTTTGATGTTGTCCATGTAGAGGAGGTGGCTGACAGTCGTTCCGCTCTTGAACCGGTATCCAAAGCCACTCTTGGTAATGATCTGGCTGAGGGGGTTCAGGCCTATCAGAACAGCAGGGGGGACAGGGCATCACCTTGGTATATGCTGCATTTGATGCTAACCTGTGCCACTGGCTTTGAGTTGGCCTCTGGATTTATTTCATTAACGCTCTGTTCTCCAACCTGCTCCACGAGTGTGTTGTTCCAGTAGCCTATGTATATATATATATATATATATATATATATATATATATATATATATATATATATATATATATATATATGTACTTATCCGTGGGTGGAATAACAGGAGTTGGAGTCGCCTTATATATCATTAGGTTGAGTGTCCTATATAACTGGGTGGATTGGTCATTTGTAATAGTAGGTGGAGTGGTCATATATAACAACTGGCAAAGTGGTCGTAACAATGGGTGGAGTAGTAGTTCATTATCAGCATGGGTGGAGAGGATTAGTGGTGACATTACCAGTCCGTGGCAGTAGTTGTAGCCAAGCTCTCGGCTGATGGTCCAGTTGGCGTGCTCTTCTATCTGTTGCTCGTCTGGAAACACAACAGTCTGGTTGAACCAGGAGAATTCCAGCTCCACACATGGAGTCTCCTGCAGACCAAAACGCCATCAGTCAGTTATCTGCACAGCCAGCAGCTGGTCTTTATGGACAGAAAGAGTTGAACCTTGTTGGGATTTGAACCAGCCACTCCAATAGGATTAAGCAGGTCTTCAAGGCCATGAGGGACAGGCCACAAACTCAAAGCAACTTTACCAGAGACAAGGATGTCCTGATAGTCAAAGAGATTGACATTTCCCCAGGCCAAAGGACAGTGCTCCTAAAAGAAAGACAGTCAGTTGATCAGAAATATGGATGAGCAGAAAGCCCTGATATTGCTATTGGTTTTTATTACCTCCTTGGCTCCTTTCCTTCCCTTCACAGAACAGATGGACAGACAGAGTCTTGCTGAACGTGGAAGGTCAGCCAAGTAGATGTCATAGGTGAGCCACTCGTTCCACCTGCAGAAAGACAGGTGCAGCCACAGTTTTACAGTTGTTGACCTGCTCAATCTAAAATGGAATTGCAGCAGTACTTTAGAGAACAGAGAAATCAGAGTTTACCCAAAACTGACTGTATCAGACCAAGAATGTTTCAAAGCCACTGCCCTGCCAGCTGGAGGCTGAACCCCTTCAACTGGTACCTCAGAATGAGGACTTCTTTACCAAACAAATCTTCTTTACGAAACAAATGACACAAAAACCTTGGGGGTAATTTCCTCACCTTCAATTTAAGCATTACCCTTATATGTCTGAGTAATGCTCACAAGCTTCTGGACATAAGACACCTTCAATGGAACTTCTGTGACATGGATTCCAATGGAATGCAGTAGCTCATTCTCGAACCTCCTCCCTTGATATAAAAGTGAGGGTAACACTTTACTTGAAGCACCCGGTATAACACATTATAAGCAGTTATAAAGACTCACTCATAATGATCACAACGCTTTATAATCCACTATGCAGTATAGGGTTAGGGTTTGGGTTAGGATTAGGGTTACGTCCTGATGTTATGAAGCATTGTGATCATTTATGAGTCTTTATAGCTATAGTTATACAGTGCTATAATGTATTTATAATGTGTTATACAAGGGTGCTTCAAGTAACGTGTTACCAAACTGAGATTTCCAGCACAATGTCAAGCTTGACTGTTATCTTCATCTATCGGTAACAGTCAACTTTCTAGAAATCAGAACCATTTCATCAATCTACAGCTATTGTTACTGGATACCAAGAATTTTCTCATAAGTCTCAGTGTCTACTATTTGGTCTGGAATTTTTTCATCTTCTCATTGAGATAACAACCTAATGGTGATGAGATGAGAAGGTTATACTAACAACAGCTTGCTGATCTCTGACCTACCCCCAACATATAGGTCCAATGATTCTGTTGAACCCTAACCCACCCCCAACATCTAAACCAGCCAGCCATCTACCCTCAACATCAAAACCAAACACCCCCAACATCTAGGCAACCATCCTGCTGAACAATAATCCACCTCCAACATCTGAACCAGCCACCCAGCTGGATAATAACTCACCCCAAACATCTAGACCAACCACTCCCAACATCTAGACCAACCATCCGGCTGAACAATTAACACAACCCCAACATCTGGACCAACCACCAACATCTAAACCAACCTTCCTGCTGAACAATAACCCACCCCCAACATCTAGACCAACCATCCTGCTGAACATTTAACACACCCCCAACATCTGGACCAACCACCAACATCTGGACCAATCACCAACATCTGGACCAATCACCAACATCTGGACCAACCTTCCTGCTGAACAGTAACCCACCCCCAACATCTTGACCAACCATCCTGCTGAACATTTAACACACCCCCAACATCTCGACCAACCACCAACATCTGGACCAATCACCAACATCTGGACCAACCTTCCTGCTGAACAGTAACCCACCCCCAACATCTGGACAAACCATCCTGGGAGTGACACTCCCACAGCTGTGTAATCACACTCCATGTGCCACTCTACACTCTCTCTCTGTGTGTGTGTGTGTGTGTGTGTGTGTGTGTGTGTGTGTGTGTGTGTGTGTGTGTGTGTGTGTTACCTGGGGTTAGAGCAGGGAACTCTTTGTGTGTTGACATGGTCACAGAGTGGTTCTCCTCCATGATAGATACCTGTTCTCACATAGATCTACAGACACAGACAAGCAATCAGAAGAAAAAAGCAATGATTAAAACATTGAAATGAAAATTGATAACCAAGTCCTTAAACTTTCCAAACTCATGACCCTGCCCTGAACCCAGCCCTTACACTTTCTATCAACTGTCTTCACACACCAAACCCTAAAGCTCCATTGTGTCCCGTGCTTTGTTGGCTGCCCTTGTATGCTGTAAGGCAGGCAACAATGACTTTTTTTTACCTTTTTTTGTCAATAAGATCAAGGACATAATACATTTCAGTCAGATTTTCGAAAACACCACTCTACAGAAACAGCACTACTGACAGTGTCAATGGACATCCTGATGTCCTCCGACTCAGGGAGATGTACAGTGATGGTCCTGTTGGACCTGTCCTCGGACTTTGACAAGGTTGTCCACCAGGTCCTCCCCCTCCACTACACCATCCCCTCCTCAGTGCCTCTACATCATGGCCTTTCCAGCACCCTCCCACACCTCCCCATCACTACCCCCCAGCCCCCAAGACCACAGCATCAATTTCCATCCGCCCCAGCTCCTCCCTCTTCCTGTGAGTAGATGCAGTGAGACTGGAGCTGAGGAGATTGCGACCATGCAAGGAGGCTGGCCCAAATGATGTCTGTCCAAGGCTGCTGAGGTCTGTGCAGACTAACCACTCCAGTGGCTCTTTAACCTAAGTCTGCAGGCAGGGAGGGTCCTGGTCCTGTGGAAAACATCATATCTTGTGCAAGTCCCAATGTCTCATTGTTCGGTTGAGCTCAATGACTACAGATAGGTGGCCCTCACCTCACATCATGAAGATTCTGGAGTGTCTGATCCTATGCCACCTTACCATAGGTCATGAATGCACTCGACCCCCTGCAGTTTGGGTACAGGAGGCGCATGGGACTGGATGATGATGTCCTCTGAGTGCCTGACTGAATGCCACAGGAGGTCCTCTGTCCCCATGGCCATTAGGCTTTTTAAAAGTGCAGTGGTAGATAGGGGCACCAAACAGGCTACTGCTACTGTGTCCAAACTTTTGTGGGGGTTTTTAATAGCATCCTAGTTTACTTTTATCCATAACCCTTTTAATAAGATGATACCGTGCATGGCTGCCTCATTTTGTTGGTGCACACTCTTTTCTCTTATTTTCTTTGTTTATTTAGTTTTTAGCTTGCATTCTGTGATGTCTTACTCCACACACGTCCCTTAGACTCATTTTAAAACTAGAGGTGACTGTTCCTTTAAATCCAACACGCCCCACTTCTGGTACCAACGTTCTTTAGACCTGCTCTCTGGATTAAATGGATGCTCTCCAAAACATTTAAAGTCGTGTTCGTTTCAGAAAGCATTCTAATCCAAATTGACTCAGCATTATCTTGGCTGCACTGTGTATTAGGTACTGTTTTTATGATCTCTTATCTTACCCCTGCGTCCCAGACCTTATGTATCATGTACTATGCACTGTTTAGACAATGTCTTATTTTATACCTATATCTCTGAGCTTATACATTATGTTCTGTTTATATGATCTCTTAGGCCGATCTTTATATTGCAGCGACCGCGGGGGGTCGCTAGGGGGTGCCAGAGGGCCGCTGCCCTGTTGACTGTGCTTGTGCCGCGAGGCACCCTGGGTAACGGGACTATCTGGGCCGTTCCGGGCCATGTTCTGTGTGTTTTGTGTGTTTATTTGTGTCCTTTTATTATGCATGTGTTTTGGTTTATTGTTGTGTGCTGTTTGCCACCCGTTTTGTGTTCCTTTATGTTTATTTGTTGAGCGCCGTGGCTCAGGGGGACCTGTGGGGGAGGGACCTGCCTGCGTGCGGTGTGGGGAGGGCGCTTTATGCGCAGGGTTCAGTTGTTCTCACAATAAACCTTGTTGCTTGTGAACTAAAGAGCAGACTCTATCCTTCCTCGTTCTCGCCGCCGCTCGCCACAATATGATTTTCTGCTATTATAAAGCATTTTGAGATTGCTGCTCTGTGAAAAGCGTTATACAAATACATTTTACTGACATACTTACAATGAACTGTTTTCAGACTCTCTAGAGACTGTTTTGAGACAGTCCTCACACTATACAGAGAAGAACATGCACCTTGTCGATGTCCCGGATGTTGACATTGACGTAGGTGGCACAGAGCAATCTGATCCTCAGTAGAGTGTTGAAGGCCCAAAGGGAGCGAGGAGGACTGCCGTCTCCTCCTCCAGGACAGGGGGACGGCTGAGGAGTACGGCGGCTGAAACACACATGATGCATGTCACCTCTTGACATGTTTGTTCTTGTACCTTATCCTGATTGGCTCATCATTGTATTCACAAACAAACCTGTAGGATGGTGTGACAAAGCCCGAGGCAGGAAGCTGAGAGTAGAGACTGTCTTTGGACACCAGCATGAGGTGAGGAAGACGTCCTACCGTGATACATGACCGAATATACTGTAGGGAGACAGTCAGAGAAAGGAGACAGGTGATGACAGTCAAATAGATGGATACTGGTGGACACAGATGGGGACAGGTGGAGGCAAATGGAGACTTAAACGTGTGTCTCACACAGGTGAGTTACCTTGTATTGACTGAGGGGAAACTTCTCCAACAAGTACTCATCACAGCCGCACACCTGAAAGAGTGAGAGAAGACATAGACCTTTGACTTTTAAACTGTGTGTGTGTGTGTGTGTGTGTGTGTGTGTGTGTGTGTGTGTGTGTGTTGGGGGCCTGTTGTGTGACACACACAAACACACACAAACACTCACACACACACACACAGGCGGCTGCACGGTGGAGAACATAAAGTTCCTGGAAGTGAAGATCTCAAAGGACCTGAGCTGGAACGAGAGCGCCTCAACAGTCCCGGGATACAGTCCGGTCGGCACCAATCCAAGTCGGCCCCGGCCAACTCGGCACCGCCCCCGGGATACAGTCAAGTCGGCATCAAGCCAAGTCGCCCTCGCTGGGGGGGGCTCTCAAGTGGCCGATTTGTTCGGTGCCGACTTGACTGTAAGCTGCTTACCAACTCGGCCAAAAGCCTCTTTTTTTTTAATGATGATGCCGGCTGTGGTGTGACGATTTGCAGTTTTTTTTCGTGCCGGCTGCGCCGCTTCTCCTCAGGTAGCAGGGGGGTACTGGAGGACAAACTGTGTGATGGTGACTGACAGGTTAGAGGTGGAGAATGGACCTGGAGCTTCATGTTTGACGTTCTGTTTGAACCGAGTAGCTTAGCTACGAGCGCGCAGCGCGAGCGGCTGTCTGGTCATGTGACCAGATCATGTGACCAGGCGCACCTCACGGTTCAGCCTTAACTTGCAATATATTTCTTATGGGTCTCCAGCACTCCAGTCAGAGCAGTCAATCAAAAATACTAAGCTTGTGCTTCACGTGTTCCATATACATTAGTGAAAGTTTCTTAACATTAGGAGGACCAGGTTTTGTCTATGTATGTATCAGACCCTGGTCACATGATCTGGTCACATGATCTGGTCACATGACCAGACAGCTGCTTGCTCTGCATGCTCGCAGCTAAGCTACTCGGTTCAAACAGAACGTCAGACATGAAGCTCCAGGTCCATTCTCCACCTCTAACCTGTCAGTCACCATCATCACACAGTTTGTCCTCCAGTCCCCCCCCCGCTACCTGAGGAGAAGCGGCGCAGCCGGCACGAAAAAAACTGTGCAAACCATCACGCCGCAGCCGGCATGATGATAAAAAAAAAAGAAAAAAAAGAGGCTTTTGGCCGAGTTGGTAAGCAGCTTACAGTCAAGTTGGCACCGACCAACTCGGCCATTTGAGAGCCCCCCCCAGCGAGGGCGACTTGGCTTGATACCGACTTGGCTAGATGCTGACTTAACTAGGTGCCAACTTGACTGTATCCTGGGGCAGTTCCGAGTTGGGCAGGGCCGACTTGGATTGGTGCCGACCTGACTGTAATCCAACAGTCCCGATAGACTGCATTTCCTGGAACAGGGTCATGAACATTATTAGGGACTCCTCACATCCTCCACATGAGCTCTTCCATCCGCTACCATCAGAAAAGTACTTCCACATCCACTGCATCGATCATCAGCTTTTTTTTCCGCAAGCTGTCAGAATATTGAGCTGCTGATCCAGATGTGCTGTTACTGCAAGTTAATCAACTGTCACTGTAAATAAACATGCTACTGCTGCTATGGACAGCTGAATGAGACTCCCTGATAAAGTCTGTCAATATGGCTCAGGATGCATGTGTATGTGTGGATAAGAGGGTGGGTGAGTAGAAGAAATTCCACAGCATGCATGTCTACTCCACTCTCCACAGCAAATACGTTACTATTTTAATCAATCTGAACCATTCCACATCCTCTGCTCCATCCCTGGTCCGCCGCCTCGCTCAGTCAAGTCTAAAACATGGATCAAGACCATTTTCTGATCTGTCAAAGCGCTACAGGGTTAAGCTCCACTGATGAAATCATACCAAAGGAAAAAGAACATCGGCAACATCCAGATTTCTCCTCCACCAAAGCCCCACCTGAGCCCCATGTCTGATGTGGCTGTGACCTCCCCAGGGAGAAAGCCACAAGTCCTCAAACCAAAACTCTTCCTAAAGTCACTGTGCCTCCTTTAACCTACAAGTGGTGAATTAAACCTCTTACCTTTAGAAGAACCACCCAGAATAATATGAATAAAGCTCAAGTAAACACGCACACTCCACAATTCTCCGTCTGCCTCGGCCGCATCTCATGGGGGGGAGCCTCCACAGCTGCCAATTTCAATCGCTCCATTCCACCACCACCCCCCACGACACCTTTCTCCATCGAGGAAGATTTCGTCAACAGACTCTTGAAGAAACAGAACCCCCGTTAGGCCAGAGGGCCAGATTCTGCCTCTCAAGTCACCCTGAAGCACTGTGCTGATCAGCTGTCTCCAGTGTTCAGGGTAATCTTCAACACCTCACTGGAGACATACCATGTCCCTGCCAGCTTCAAGGCCTCCACCATCATCCCTGTCCCCAAGAAACGCAGGACAGCAGGACTCAGTGACGACAGACCCGTCGCCCTGACCTCAGTGATGATGAAGTCATTTGAGCGCCTCATGCTGTCACATATAAAAGACTTTACTGACCCTCACCTGGACCCCCTGCAGGTCTCTTCCAGAGCCAACCAGTCTGACCCTCACCTGGACCCCCTGCAGGTCTCTTCCAGAGCCAACCAGTCTGACCCTCACCTGGACCCCCTGCAGGTCTCTTCCAGAGCCAACCAGTCTGACCCTCACCTGGACCCCCTGCAGTTCTCCTACATAGCCATCAGGTCTTTAAACAATGCAGTAAACAGTGCATTGCACTTCACCCTCGAGCACCTGGACTCTCCAGGATCCTACAGCAGGATCCTGTTTGTGGATTTCAGCTCTACCTTCAACACCATCATCCCAGCTCTCCTGCAGGACAAGCCCTACCAGCTGAAGGTGCCAGTCTCCACCTGCAGGTGGATTATGGACCAGACAGGAGGCAGCAGGTGAAGCTGGGTAAACTCACCTCCAACTCCCAGACTATCAGCACTGCATCGTCTCAGCACTGGATCCCCTCAGGGCTGGATCCCCTCAGCACTGGATCCCCTCAGTTCCCCTACTCTTCTCCCTGAACAGCAACAGCTGCTCCTCCAGTCACCAGTTTGTCAATCTCCTGAAGTCAGTGGACAGTACCACCCTCATCGAACTCAGCAGTGATGGAGATGAGTCTGCCTCCAGGAGGGAGACAGACGGCCTGAGACAGACCACCTTGTGTCCTGGTGCAGGCTGAACAACCTGGAGCTCAATGCTCTAAAAACAGTTGAGAAGATTATGGACTTCACAAGGAACACAGCCCCACCCCCAGTGGACACCCCCATCACCCTGAGGGACTCCCCAGTGGACACCCCATCACCCTGAGGGACTCCCCAGTGGACACCCCCATCACCCTGAGGGACTCCCCAGTGGACACCCCATCACCCTGAGGGACTCCCCAGTGGACACCCCCATCACCCTGAGGGACTCCCCAGTGGACACCCCCATCACCCTGAGGGACTCCCCAGTGGACACTGTGGAGTCCTCCTGCTTCCTGTGCTCCGTCATCACCAGGTCCTCCACTTCAACATTAGCTCCCTCATCAAAAAAGCCCAGTAGAGGATGAACTTCCTGTAGCAGAGGATGAACTTCCTGTAGCAGAGGATGAACTTCCTGTAGCAGAGGACGAACTTCTTGCAGTAGAGGATGAACTTCCTGTAGCAGAGGATGAACTTCCTGTAGCAGAGGATGAACTTCCTGCAGCAGGGAGAAGCTCAGCCTGCCGGTGAAGATGATGGTGCAGTTCTACATCTGCATCATGGAGTCCATCCTTACCTCCTCCATCACGTCTGGTTTGCTGCAGCCACAGCAAGAGACAAGGACAGACTGCAGAGAGTCCTGAGACAAGGACAGACTGCAGAGAGTCCAGAGACAAGGACAGACTGCAGAGAGTCCAGAGACAAGGACAGACTGCAGAGTCCAGAGACAAGGACAGACTGCAGAGAGTCCAGAGACAAGGACAGACTGCAGAGAGTCCAGAGACAAGGACAGACTGCAGAGAGTCCTGAGACAAGGACAGACTGCAGAGAGTCCAGAGACAAGGACAGACTGCAGAGTCCAGAGACAAGGACAGACTGCAGAGAGTCCAGAGACAAGGACAGACTGCAGAGTCCAGAGACAAGGACAGACTGCAGAGAGTCCAGAGACAAGGACAGACTGCAGAGAGTCCAGAGACAAGGACAGACTGCAGAGAATCCAGAGACAAGGACAGACTGCAGAGTCCAGAGACAAGGACAGACTGCAGAGAGTCCAGAGACAAGGACAGACTGCAGAGTCCAGAGACAAGGACAGACTGCAGAGAGTCCAGAGACAAGGACAGACTGCAGAGTCCAGAGACAAGGACAGACTGCAGAGTCCAGAGACAAGGACAGACTGCAGAGAGTCCAGAGACAAGGACAGACTGCAGAGTCCAGAGACAAGGACAGACTGCAGAGAGTCCAGAGACAAGGACAGACTGCAGAGTCCAGAGACAAGGACAGACTGCAGAGAGTCCAGAGACAAGGACAGACTGCAGAGAGTCCAGAGACAAGGACAGACTGCAGAGAGTCCAGAGACAAGGACAGACTGCAGAGAGTCCAGAGACAAGGACAGACTGCAGAGAGTCATCTGCTCTGCAGAGAAGATCATTGGCTGCAGTCTGCCTTCACTCCATGACCTGGACACCTCCAGGACCCTGAGGTGTGCAGGCAAGATGGTGGCCGACCCCTCCCACACTGGTCACTGAACTCTTCCAAGCTCCCCCCTCTGGAAGGAGGTTCCGGTTCCACGAGGACCAGAACATCATGACACAAGAACACTACCCTTCCCCCACCCCACACACTCTCTCAGCAAGCCTCAGTCCCCCCACTGACAGCGACCCCCCCTGCCCCACTGCCTCCCCACCACCCCCACCCCACACACTCTCTCAGCAAGCCTCAGTCTCCCCATGGCATTTCCCCGTCCACACACATATGCGCAGTAAGACAGATAGATGGACAGATACAGAGATGGATGGACAGACGGAGGGACAGACAACGGGACAGACAGATGGCGGGAGGGACAGTGAGACATTCAGTTACCTTGAGGATGTACTGGCCCTGGTACTCCTGCACACACAGGCGGAGCTGCTGAGGTGAAAGATGCATTGATCGACTTTTCTTTCTGATGGACTCAGCGATTAGTTGCTCTGGCAAACTGTCATGAGTCACCTGAGAAAAGAAGCTCTGATCATTACCTGAACACAACTTCTGTGGTCAAGTTTCCTGTCTGAGCTGAGAGAGCAGGGCAGACCCAGACCAGAGGAAGCAGTGGACGGGACTGATGAAAACCACTGGTTCAAAGCATCGATGGAAACTCCAAAGGAATCTTTCTCTGTGTACTTTAAATGTTCTGATTCTTCAGGGCAATGTGCTGCCGGAGTATGTTTCCCAGGGAGCTGCTCGGGGTCAAAGGGAAAGGGGCTCTCTTGAAAGCCCAAAGTGGTGACCTGTCTTCTGTAGGATTGAGACCATCACTGTCCTGTTTTTCATGATCAGTGTATTTACTGGAGAATGTTGAAACATGAGAGACACTGAGGACAGAGTGCTCTCATGGCAGCTGATGACTCCTGTCTCACATTGGATCAGGACATACTCACTGTGTGTGTGTGTGTGTGTGTGTGTGTGTGTGTGTGTGTGTGTGTGTGTGTGGAAATGACCCTGGAACATTCTATTTTTATACTAAAAGTTATTTTCAAATTAATAATGTTTAATAAATCTGACCCTGTCCACATGCAATGGCTTATGTATCTTTTAACGGTTGCAACAAGAACTCTAACAGTTTGAGGACCAATGCAGAAGAGGAAATAGAAATGTGTGACAAAGACACATTTTACAGACATGACAGAACTTAGAAACACTAGAGACAAGCTGAGAATAACTGGTCCGTCCTCACCTTCAGTGTGTATTTCTGTTTGGAGTTAGACGGAGACACGATCACCCAGATAGTCACAATGAGTCGTCCTGCAGACGGGCAGAGCCAGTGAGACAAAGGAGACAGCATTAGAGAGTGAGACTCGGACAGACATAATTCCAGGATAGAGAGAGTGAGGCAGGGACAGAGAGTAAGGGAAAGTGAGACAAGACACAAAACCCTGGTTTCCACAATGAAGGGACCAAGACGCCCCAGCAGGGTCCAGTACAGGTAGGCCGTAAAAGACTCCAGTCCAGGTTTCATCAAGCTTTTCTCAGTCAGACAGCAGCAGGGAGATTTTCAATGAAGCGGCGCTTTTACAGCCACACCCTGCTCAGGTTCTCATGTTCTCCAGAGAACCATGGTGTCAGGACTCTTCAGGTTCTCATGTTCTCCAGAGAACCATGGTGTCAGGACTCTTCAGGTTCTCATGTTCTCCGGAGAACCATGGTGTCAGGACTCTTCAGGTTCTCATGTTCTCCGGAGAACCATGGTGTCAGGACTCTTCAGGTTCTCATGTTCTCCAGAGAACCATGGTGTCAGGACTCTTCAGGTTCTCATGTTCTCCAGAGAACCATGGTGTCAGGACTCTTCAGGTTCTCATGTTCTCCAGAGAACCATGGTGTCAGGACTCTTCAGGTTCTCCATGGTGTCCAGACACTCTGCTGCACAGACCCGTGGTATCAGGACTTACCTGCTGGTGTCATGTTGAGGAGGTTTCCTGATCAAAAGTGGTTCCTGCTGCAGCGTTGTGTTTTTTGGACTTTTATGTATCAGCTGTCTACCAAAATAAAAGCTGTTATGTTCTATTGATGTGTTGCTCCAGTTGTATTAATGGAGCAGCCTGAAAAAAGTATTTTCCTTCTCTTTAGCTTGATAAAATGTCATGTTGCTCAGCAATCAGCCTGCTGTCCTTATGAAACAAATATATTGCAGTATAATGGACAATATTAAAAATATTCAACAATATTACCCTATACATGTAATAATAATAATGCTTATATAGCATTTTTTGTGTATAATGTTTTATACAGCGCTTTTCATGACACTCAAAGACACTTTACATTGCATTATTCATTCTCTCCAAACTGGGTGGTGGTAAGCGACTGCTGTAGCCACAGCTGCCCTGGGGGGGGCAGACTGACGGAAGCGAGGCTGCCAATCTGTGCCATCGGCCCCTCCCACCACCAACCATTCACTCTCACTACTTTCATACTGGGCAAGGTGGGTGAAGTGTCTTGCCCAAGGACACGACAGTTTTTACGCCTGCGGGAGCGGGGATCGAACCGCCAACCTTCCAGTTATAAGACGACCTGCTCTACCAACTGAGCTACTGCCGCCCCGTACCACATGTACCCATGGCCGGCGATTAGGCTGGGCATCTGGGGCACTTGCCCAGGGCGCCAAGCCATAGGGGGGCGTGATGCGGCCGTGAGGCGCACCGCCCAGGGTGCACCGCTGTGACGGCCGTTTGAGCAGCGCACTGCTTGGTTCGTTCGGTCCCCCCCACCCCCCCCCCCCCCCCCCCCCCCCCCCCACCCAGCAACTCTCGCGGTGCGACGTGTCGGGCTTGTCCAGGGTGCTTGAGAAGCCTGCGCCGGCCCTGCATGTACCACATGTGTCACCAGAGACACATGTGGTTTATTTTTTTTTATTTTGAGGTTTATATTTATCTTCCATAGAGGAAACTTTGACAGGACACCCGTCTCCTCCTCGTCTCCCACTGCTTCTGAATACACAACTGTCCACTGAGGACACATCAGCTGATGGCCTACTGCCATTGACTCCATTTGCTTGAGTCCACCAAATATCATTTCCCTGCCTACTTTTACCCCGTTAGCTCTTCTGGTACTCTGTTAAATTTTCTTGTCTTCTCTGACATGATTGATTGGAAAAATCCATTGATCAGCAGGCAGAATGTTCAGGAGTCCTGTGCATTGACCATATATGGTAGTAAGTACACAGAGACAAAGACACAGAGAGACAGGCACAGAGACACAGAGAGACAGGCTCAGAGACACAGAGACAGGCTCAGAGACACAGAGACAGGCTCAGAGAAACAGAGACCAGAAGGTTCAGAGCAGTACATACAGACAGCTACCTTTGTCCAGCTTGCTGTAAATGTGCTGGGGTAGTTGGGGGCAGGACTCCAAGTTTGGGGGGTAAACATAGAGTGCTTGGCTGTGGGCCCCGCCCCCCTCCCTCTCCTCCATGGCCTCTCTGCACACGCTGAGTATGGAGCGGCGGAAGTCCTGGACCTCTGGATCCTTCATCATCTCGAACTCACAGATCGGCATCCCGATGGCAAAGCCTGCAGACATGGTCAGCAGGTCACCGTGATGTCTTGGTGACGTCCTGCTGCAGAAGCTCGGGTCTTACCGATCTCCCGGTTCAGGATCTTCTCCTCACGGTTGCCAAGTGGCTCGATGACCTTCAGAATTGGGTGGAACAGTCGAAGGTCACACAGCCGCCGTGTCTCGTCATAAAACTCCTCCCTCTCCGCCTCCTGGGTCACGCCCACAAAGATGTAACAGGACTCCTCCTGGCCATTCAGAGAGCTGAGATTACCTACCAATATTCAATTACTTTGGCAAGGGGCCAGTTCATGAAACTGAGGAACAATAAGGGGTCAAACAATATGAGTAATCACAGTAAGAAAAAAAAGAAATTACAGTAACATACTGAAGAAATGAATGTTATATTCTGTAAATGTTTAACAATTCAACCTGAGATACCCTGACACACACATCGGCTCAAGCCAGTGTTAATATGCAAGAACTATGAACAGCCGATTAGCACGACGGGGGCCGACGCCAACGAGGGAGGGGCAGCCGAGAGGGGCCACCGAGGGGGGCCAACACCACCAAGGGGGACAGATGAGGAGGGGGGGCGCCGAGGGGGTTGCTGACATCACCAAGAGGGATCGCTGAGGGGGGGCTACCGACGCCTCCGAGCAGGGCCTTCACAGGAGCAGACCGACACTCGAGGCATCTCCAGCTGCAGATGCTCTAAGACTGCACACATGACCATCTGCATCAAGTCATCTACTGCCTTGCTCAACAATTTCCAAGCCACTGATGAGGACTGCAGTTGGACACCACAGAGGCCAGAACACCCCCGTCATCCTGGAGGAGGGCTCCCCCGGTACCTTAACAGCGGGAACCTCCCTGAAGCCCGATATGCCACTTCTAAAGAGTGGTGAGCTGAGGGAAGCGGCGCAGACCCTGCCGACACGGAATACGCATGACCACAGGGCAAGTGGAGCTTGAACTGCTGCACGGCAGCTCCCTCTTCCTCCTGCGGTCCCGCTAGAGGCGCCACACGCCAGAAGCGGCCAGCAGAAATGCCACAGTCACCTTCCACGGCCCCAGCTAACACCAACACTCCTGCCCAGCAGACAGGATGGGTGCCAGAGCCACCCTTAACCAGATGAGACTCCACAGTGGCACCAACCCACCTTAGAACAAAGTTGAAAAAAGAGGGGTCTCTGCCGTCTGAGCCTCTGGAGGACAAACTTGACTGCTCCGACTAACACGGTCACAAGGTTACCAGCGGCGCAGTACGATGGTGTATCGGCTCATCCCATAATTCTCAAGCTGTACTCAGCTGGACACGAAAAGAGGAGCTGACCCTGGGGCTAACCCCTTTCTGGGGTCATGCAGGAAACACCAGTGACATTGTTGGTAGACATACTGGAACTGTGCATATGTGAAGGGAGCATTCAGTGCTTTCAGCACCAGCGTCTGGTGGTACGGAAGAATGAAATAGAAAGCTTTACAGTTGTTTCACACAATAGAACTAGATACTAATAAAATAGTGTTGGGGATCGCGGGTATCACCAGGAAGCTGTTCATTTGCCACGACTGCTGTGTGTGTGCACGCATATGGCGGGGGGCGGAGGCCAGGCCTTTCCCCCACCCTCGCTGGTGGTGACGCATTTGAAATTGGAGCTGAGCTTCAAAGCCCACCTCTGAGAGGAGGTGATGAACTGTGATTGGTCAGATTTCCCAGAAACTACCCAGCCCAGCGGTTCCTCCGTTCCCCACTTCAAGAGTTGGACCGAACCTTCGAAGAGGAAGGTTCTCCAGCAGAGACTTCTTGCATGACCTCCGAGGAGGCAGGAAGGGAATGTCCAGGTCCCTTAGCCGGCTAGCCAACACTGCTAACGGCTAAAAAAGGAAGGGCAGGCCCTCAGATTAAGGGCCTAACCAGAAAGGTGATACCAGCATCCAGGACCCAGGCCCCACCAGTTTTGATGAACTGAGAATGAGTTAACAGTCTGTAAGCTAATGATCACTTCACTTCACTCAGTGCTGGGTTTGCAATTTAATCTTGGTACTGGAAAGCTTCATCCTCCAGCATCACACCAAAACATCACCTGGTCAATCCAACATCGTCCACCCGGTCTGAGCTGATGGACAACACAGATCATGGAGACTCCTTTTGAACTGGCTTTTACAAAGTTGCACTTGAGAGAGGAAACAGGCCTCACCCCTCCCAAGCTCTCCTTTTTTGCTGAGCACATGTGACAAGCACATCCCTCTGATCCGCCATTTTAACTGTAGTCTTCTGCTGGCCGCCATTTTGCTCTGTAGTTCCATCCCTTAGTCTTCCATCCCGTCTCACAAACTATCGCTCTCCATCACACACACACACCCGCACATTCATACAAACACGACTTGTATAGACACCGAGTTAGAATTGTGTGTTTGCTTTTGTTTTGTTGTTATAGAATATCATTTTGGAATCATTTGTATCATTAGTGTTTCACAAGAACTCCAGAATCCTTCAGGTTTTACTGTTAAAATTTGGTAATTGTTAATAATCTAATTATTAATCCAAATTCCAAATTAATAGTTTCACCGAGTTTATAAGACTGATTACAACAAATTTTCTATCTTTTCCTACTAAACATAGGTGGTGCCCCAAGGTTATCTGGTGAAATCAGATCCAAAATTCAATAATTAATTGTTATCTTTGTTAATCATTAATTATTACTGATAGCCAAATTCATTAGGTTGAAGTCACAACATTATTGGTGCGGCCCATGTGAGCCAGAAGAACATTAATGCTGAGAACCCCAACAATAGAATATTAAAAAAAAGTTCCAATAAATCAGGATAGCATTCTGTAAATCCTCTCCTCTCTGTCTCAGCTTAGCTGCACCAGGCTAAAGGAGGCATGTATGAAACAGAGGCTTATATTAATTTTCAAAAACAGCAGAACGATCTTTTGAACCCAATAAAATGTCCTGAGCTCATTTATTGAAAACAAGTATCAAACAGTACTAAAACAGTAATAAACAGTAGTGCAGTTTAGAGCTGGGGAATATATTGAATTAATTTAAATAATTGTATTTTATTTTTTCAATGTGAAAAAAAATTAAATCTCAACATCGAGTTTAATGTTTTCTGTCGCTCTGTCATTTTTACCGGACACGTGTAATACACACAGTCACCACACCAGGAGGACTGGCGCTGTAGCACAGACTACTGTCAGTACAGCACTGTAGCGCTTCACAGAAAAAAGAAAAGACAAAAAAAAACAGGCTTATATTGGGAGGCAGATTTTATGAACTTTCTTCAAAGACGCACCAGTCATTATTAAAGGAGACGGTTTTAATGGAATACAGGTCATTATTAGAGGATTTACGATATGAATAAATGCACAAGGAACTACTGACATTCAGGCCACGTGATGCATATTTCATTCAAAACACAGGGCATGAAATTTGTCAAAATTTTAACAGGCCCTCCAAATTTTTTCAGCAGGTCCTCAGAAAATTTTAACAGGTCCTCACACGTTTTAACAGGTCCATAATTTTCAATTTTGTAAAATGCTGGTCAAAAACAGGATCCAACAATAATGTTTTAATTAAACTGTTGTATTTTGTTGTGCTGGTTTAGTTCTGTTTCTAACTGCTGCTGCTCTGTGTCTGGGATGGCAGATCTTCTTATGCTATATGGCCCACCCCAAGTTGCAAATTTATAACATGATTTTTATTTATTTTGTTGCAGGTATGCATGTTGCTAATTGCTGGTTGAAGCATCCCAGCTTTGACAAGTTCCTTTGGTGGTGGCACATTCACCCTAGAATCCATACCAGCACAAATCACATTTCAGATCATGTAGTTACTCCCAACTGAAACTAAATATTTTAGCTAAGGTCCTGCTGATGGCTGTGAATGTTGGTGTAGATTCTGGTTCTATTCAGGTCTTAATATGAATGCTGTTAGTGTTACGTGGTAATTTGGTAGTGCTGCATGAATATTAATTATAATTTGTTGTTATGGTGATGTACACTATGTGACAATTCTTTCTAGTTATTCTATTTACTTTTCATCCAAGTCATGTATGAAGTTTGTGACTAAAAACTGTTAAAGTTCAATTAAAATGTAATAGATTTAATAAACTTTATTGAACAATAACTTGGTCTAACATTTCAGCCTTGGCTTCATTACACTAGCAATCATCAAGTCTGAGGTCTGTGAACACTGCTCAGACTTTGGACTTGGAGGAGCTGACGTCACTCCGGTGAGTGTTTTCCGTGTTGGTGAAGCTTGCTGAAGCTTGCGAGCAACTGAAGTGCTTGCTGTCTCTCTCTTGCTATTACTGTTAATTCATGAAGCAATCAAAAATCGGGGTTATTTACGGCCCCGGGGTTACTTTCGCCCCCGATTGACCAGTGATCTTTCATGAATTACATTTCTTCTCCGCCGTTAGCGCCACCGGCGTGCTAACTAGCTTAGCGTGCTAACTAGCTTGGTCCGCCGGGACCGCTATGGCATCCTCCCCTCTGTCTTCTTTTCTTTCCTGCTCAGTGTGCCGTATGTTGAGTCAGAATCCTGCCTCCCTTGACGATAGGGGTATTTGCGTAAAGTGCAGTGTATTGACAGCGCTGGAGGCCAGGGTAACCGAGTTAGAGGAGCGGCTGCGCAGACGTGAGGGGCAGGGCAGCGCTAGCTACAGCCAGGTAGCGGCAGGGCTCGCAGCCCGCTCCCGCAGTGAGAGGAGTGTTAGCAAGCCTAGCCCCGCAGCGTGTCCCGAGCAGCCGGGGCAAGACCAGGACCGGTTTGTGATGGTCCGGAGGAAGGCTAGTGCTAAGCACCACCACGTAGCACTCCAAGAACCGCTTCACGTCTGCACTAGGTTCTCTCCCCTCAGCGACGACACGCCGGCTGAACTGGACACGCTGGTGATTGGCAGCTCTATAGTTAGAGACGTGAAGCTGCCAGCGGTGAAGGTTAGGTGTTACCCGGGGGCCAGAGTGGGGGACATCGAGGGGAACCTTAGGCTTTTAAAACAGGAAGGCAGGAGATTCCGTCGAGTCGTGATTCACGCAGGCGGTAATGATGCCCGGCGGAGACAATCAGAGGTGCTCAAATTACAAGTAGCCTCGGTGTGTGAACTGGCTAAGTCGATGTCTGATGCCGTAATATTCTCTGGTCCCCTGCCCAATTTGGTCAATGATGAAATGTATAGCCGACTTTCATCATTCAATCGCTGGTTGTCTAGATGGAGTGAGGAAAACGGAGTTATTTTTCTAAACAACTGGTGCACCTTCTGGGGAAAGCCTGGCCTCATCCGCAGGGACGGCATCCACCCAACTTTGGATGGTGCAGCCCTTTTAGCTCACAATATGGCTGATCGGCTTCGTACCCTAAATTGACAATCCAGCTATGAGCCCCGGGCGCAGAGCAGTCGTGTAGAACGCTCCTCTGTTGATCTTGTTGATCCCGTCACTAATCCTGCTCCCGGATTTTTACAAGTCCAGCATGGAGGTTTACCTAGGCTAACAGAGACTGAGTCTGTCCATAGTGCTCAAAGCATCAGAAAAAAGTCAATGGGTAAAAAGCTTAACACCTGTACGAGACAGAATAACTCTTCCAGTAGGAAATACATAAAATGTGGTCTACTAAACATTAGAGCGATCTCCACTAAATCTCTGTTAGTTAATGACCTTATCGGTGACAATAACATTGATCTCCTTGCTCTAACAGAAACTTGGCTTCAGCAAGATGACTATGTGAGGCTCAATGAATGTACCCCTCCAACCTATGTTAATTTCCAAACAGCTAGATCAACAGGTCGAGGTGGAGGTGTGGCAGTGATATCGCACTCCAGTCTTCTTCTTAAACCCAAAACTAATGTTAAATTCAACTCTTTTGAAAGCTTAATACTAACGCTTACTTGTCCAAGTTGGAAGAATCAAAAAGCTGTGCTATTAATTATTGTGTATCGACCTCCTGGTCCTTACTCTGACTTTTTAACTGAGTTCTCAGAGTTTTTAAGCCCTTGACGTAGTGGCTCCGTTGCAGCTGAAAACCAATCGACCCAGGCGCGTTGCTCCATGGTTTAATTCTGAAACCCGTGTTCTCAAACAAAAAACTCGGCAATTAGAAAGACTGTGGCGTAAATCTGAATCGGAACAATCTCTGAAGGCCTGGAAATGTGGCTTGCTAAGCTATAAACAAACTCTTTTTAAAGCCAAGACATTATATTACTCTTGTTTAATAGAAATAAACCAACATAACCCTCGGTTTCTGTTCAACACTGTAGCCAGACTGACAAACAGTCATACTGTAGTGGAACCAGTAATCCCAGAATCTTTAAACTGCCATGACTTTCTTAAATTCTTTAATGATAAAATCATAACCATCAGAGGTAAAATCAGTGAAGCGCTTTCCTCAGATCAAGCTCAGGGAATCCAGCCACTGCCTCCACCTGAAATACCTGAAATACTAGATAGTTTCTCATCAGTAGATGGGGCTGAGATTACTTCGATTGTAATGTCTTCTAAAACTTCGACCTGTCTCCTAGATCCAATTCCAACTAAGCTTTTCAAAGATATTCTTCCAGTTATCTTAAATACGATCATAACTATAATAAATACGTCTCTAGAAATTGGCTATGTGCCACATTCATTTAAATTCGCAGTAATCAAACCACTGCTGAAAAACCTAATCTTGATCCTGATATTCTAGCTAACTACAGCCCGATATCAAATCTGCCTTTTATTTCAAAAGTCCTGGAAAAAGTTGTGGTTAAACAGCTTTGCCGCCACCTACAGGACAATAGTTTACTTGAGGAATTTCAGTCAGGATATAGAGCTTATCACAGCACTGAGACTGCGTTAGTTAAAGTCACTAATGACTTGCTATTGGCGGCTGACGCAGGTCTAGTCTCAATCCTGGTTCTCTTAGACCTCAGTGCAGCTTTTGATACAATCGACCACAATATTCTCCTGCAGAGGTTAGAATGTGAGGTCGGCATCAGAGGAAAAGCTCTCTGCTGGTTCAAATCCTATTTATCTAATAGGTACCAATTTGTTCACGTTAACCAACAGTCCTCACCGTGCTCCCAGGTCAGTTATGGGGTTCCTCAAGGGTCCGTGCTCGGGCCAATTTTATTTCTGTTATATATGCTTCCTTTAGGGAACATAATTAGAAGTCACGATATCAATTTTCATTGCTATGCAGATGACACACAACTGTATTTATCTATGAAACCTGATCAAACTAATCAAATAGACAGACTCAGTGACTGTATCAGAGAAATTAAAACCTGGATGACTACGAACTATCTCCGTCTTAATCCTGGCAAAACAGAGGTCATTATACTAGGCCCCCATAAACTGAGAGAGTGTCTATCTCAGGGGTGGGGAACCCTGGTCCTGGAGGGCCGCAAACCTGCATGTTTTCCATGTCTCCCTGCTTCAACACACCTGAATCGAATCAAGATTCATGACCAAGTCCAGCAGAAAGCCAGATAACGAGCCTCATCGCAATCAGCTGTGTTGAAGCAGGGAGACATGGAAAACATGCAGGGCTGCGGCCCTCCAGGACCAGGGTTCCCCACCCCTGGTCTATCTGAACAGATTATCACCTTAGATAACGTCAGTGTATCCTCCTCCTCTACTGTCAGGAACCTCGGGGGCTTATTTGATCAGGATATCTCCTTTAAAGCACACATCAACCTGGCTTGTAAATCAGCATATTTCCACCTGCGCAACATAGCTAAAATAAGAAACATTCTACCTAGAAGCGATGCAGAAAAACTCATCCATGCATTTGTTTCCACTAGACTGGACTACTGCAACTCCCTTCTTGCAGCCTGCCCAAAAAGTACGTTAAAAAACTTTCAGTTGGTTCAAAATGCGGCCGCCAGATTATTAACTGGAACTAGAAGACGTGAACACATTATTCCCGTTCTAAAATCTCTTCACTGGCTTCCTGTCGAGTTTAGAGTTAGATTTAAAATCCTTCTCCTCACTTACAAAATCCTAAATGGGATGGCTCCAACCTATCTCCAAGATGCTTTAACGCCTTATCAACCAATCAGAGCACTTTGCTCTCAAAATGCAGGGTTACTGGTGACTCCTAGAGTCTCTAAATGGACTCTAGCTGGAAGAGCCTTTAGCTATCAGGCACCATTTTTATGGAACCAGCTTCCAAGTGGTGTCAAAGAGGCAGACACAGTCTCCACATTTAAGGTGAGGCTCAAGACGTTTTTCTTCGATGCAGCCTATGATCAGGTCAGCTAGGGACTCTAAACCATCATTATTAAAAGCTGCCTAGGAGCTAGAATGCTGTGGGAAGTACGGTGCACTGAGCCCTGTCCTCTAATGTCTGAATGTTATTCCCTTTAGTCCCTTCATTGCTTTTCACCTGCTGTCCCCCCCTTCGAGGGGGAGTCTTCTCCAGTTTCAGTTGCTGACTCCACTATTACGAGGGCCTACGAACAAGCTCCGTCCGGACCGGGAGGACACTCCTGACGGTCCTGTCCGTGGACTGGCTTCGGTTCTACCTCTGAGATCCGTGGTTCTTGTGCTGGACCGTCCAACGGACTGTCCTCAACATTGTCCTAGGCTTTACTTCTTATTGTCTCATGCTAGCTGTTGCCAAAGCTGTCTGTCCCTGGGAGAGGGATCCCTCCATACTGTGGTTCTCCCCAAGATTTCTTCTTTTCCCACTGGGTTTCTGGAGATTTTTCTTGCTGGATGTGAGGGTCTAAGGCGGTGGTTGCTTCGTTTTGTCTCGTTAACACTATGCTTATTCACTGTTTTTATTGTTTTAACATTATAACATGACTCAGTTCAGTCATTGATGAGCTGTTGTGGACTGTTCATGCCACCATGTTTATTGGTCTGATGTCAACGTTCTCACTCTGTTCTGTCTGTGGACTGTTTATATGGACACTACACTGTGATTCATTGTTATTATCAAAGTCATTATCAGTCTTTGAAATTTTTACCAATCAATGTAACATCTTGAAGCCCTCTGAGGCAGCTGTTGTTGTGATACTGGGCTATACAAAAATACATTGATTGATTGATCAAGCAATCAACACCCACCCACTTCACCCAAATATCGTTCCAGCGCACTCTAAATCACCCACACATCAAAACCCACACAATCCACCCAAAAATGATTCCAATCCACCCTGTATCAGTCAGTTCCCACCCATTCCCGCCCCAAAATGCTTCCAGTCCACCCTATGGCACATCAATGACGCTTGATTGCCGGTTCACCTCAAGTGATTTGATGTCTTTTTTCAAAATTTCTTCATGTCATGATAAAAAAAAATAAAAAAATAAAAAAATAAAAGTCAACAGGCGGTAAGGACATACTTATATGGCACCTAAAGCGGCGGAGATTCGATCTCAATTGGTCCCTGCCGCCATTTTATAGGGAATTTCGCACGATGAAACATGTTATTCAGGTAACTCGCCTCGTGGTCCTCTCACATGAAGAGGAGAAGGGGGTGGGGTTCTTCCACCCTCAGACAGTGTCGTGGGAGACGTGTTTGAAATCACATGTAAATCTGCAGTTTTCCATTGCAGAGTCGCACAGAGCATAAAGGCCACATGCTTTCTTTCAAGCAGATTTCACAAGCCTCACTTCTTTGTGTCAAGTCTATGCAGAAAGCATAACTCCGCTGTCACACACTGACTCACAGGCCTGATCCAGCCAGCTGGCCGTCAGCTGAATGGCCCTGACCTACAGGATGAGGTGTGTGGAGGGGGAGGAGCCTGATGGAGGCATACCTGCAGCAGGTGATAAAGAGGGTACTTCCTGGCCTCAATGAAGAGCTGCTGTTTGATGCTGATAAGAGGAGTTTCCCTGAGACACTCCAGACTCACCATCATCCCTGAAACACACACAAACACACACCATCAGACACAGGCGGACCGCTGACTGAAAACAGGAGGAACAGACCGAAAACAGGCAGAACACAGATGGAAAAAGGAATGAAAACTGACTTATTAAAACAGACTGAATATGGCCAGAGAACACAATGAAGATAGGCAGAACAGACTGAAAATAGGAAGAAAACAGTTGGCAAACAGCCAGACAACAAATTGAAAACAAACATGAAATAGACTTCACACACTGATAACACACACTGAAAACAGGCAGACAACAGAGTTAAAACGGGCAGAACACAGGTGGAAAACAGGAAGAACGGATTAAAAAAAGGCAGACAGAAGGATGACAACAGGCTGACAGCAGGCAGAGCACAGGCAGAACATCAGTGGAAAAGTAGACTGAAAAGAGACAACAGAATGAAAACAGCTGCAACACAGACTGAAAACAACCAAACAAAAGACTCAAAATAGGTAGAACACAGGTGGAAAACAGAACAAAAATTGACCGAAAAGAGATTTAAAACAGCCAGAACAGACTGACAGGAGGAACACAGACTGACAACAGGCGGAACAGACTGAAAACAAGTGTACCACTGATTGACAACAAGTGGAACACTGACAACAGGCAGAACACAGACTGAGAACAAGTGGAACACTGACTTACAACAGGGGGATCATGGACTGACAACCAGGTGGAAAAAAGTAGGAAACATGAAAACAGCCAGACAAGAGAGTGAAAACAACCTAAATACAGCCAACACTTAAAACAGGAAGAACAGAGTGAAAACAGTTAGCAAACAGACTGCAAACAGGCAGAGAACAGTTTAAAAACCAGGCTGAGCACAGAGTGAAATCGAGAAGACAACAGCTGACAAACAGGCAGAACACAGGTGGGAATCAGACTGAAAACTGATTGAGAAGAGACTGAAAACAGACAGACGGCAGGTCTAAGACAGTTTGAAAACAGGCAGAAGACGCAAAACAGGCAGAAATCAGACTGAAAAAAGACAACCAACAAAACAGGCAGATGACAGGTGGAAAATGACAATGACAGGCAGTAAATGGGCAGAAAACAGAACTACACCGTCACTGTGTTTTTGAACTCTTCTGAAACAAAGCATCATGTATGAAGAATGTGTGCAGTTCAGGGCAGAAAGCTGATAAGTACACAGCTGAGTGTCTGCCTGAACAGAAACTGACAGAGGAGAACCAAAGCAGAGACAGAAAAGAGGAGAACCATTGGGCAGGCAGCAGTCCACCAGGATCCGGGGTGGCATCAGATGGAGACCCCATAGTTCTCCTGACGACGGTCTGGGTGCCATGAAGACCGCCGGGCCGTCCCACTTCACTGCTGAGCCTGCTGGACGCTGACAAACACAGGACAGTCCTTGATTCAGCACACATCAGGGGACAGCATGCTGTCCTCCGTCCTCACAGTCTGTTCTTCTCTGAGCAGTCGGCCATCATTTTTCTTCTCTGTTTTCTGTTAACTTCGGCTTCGTCACACGTCCCATTGTCCCCCGCTCTGATTGTTTCTAATAGAGCCATCAAACAAAGAAAGTAGGGCACACACACACACGCACGTGCCTACTATTGTGTGTGTGAGGAAGCTGACTTCCTGCTGTTACTTTCCTGTTGACCAGCTGATTTAAAGGAGTAGTTCATCTTATTTTCACCTGCTCACTGAACATTCGTCACTCCATTTCAATCAAACAAAGAAAAGTGTTACAGTTTGGATCCAAGGACCTAAAATGAAGCACTATTATCCAGCAGGCTTCTGGAAACATGTCAGCAAAGCTGCATTTCACTGATTTAAGTTCCCCAAAAAAATGCTTTCAGTAATTCCATTCCTGGACATGTTCACAGTTTCTGAAAAGTTTTAGTGAGTTTCATTAATAGAGGTGTGTGTGTGTGTCTGTGTGTGTGTGTGTGTGTGTGTGTGTGTGTGTGTGGGGCGGTCTCCATCACAGACACCCCCCCTCCTCCTCGCCTCAGACTGAGCTGTGGTTGCCATGACAACAGGAGTAGGAGCATCAGCCTGACTTCCTTTGTTCCGTTGCCGTGACGCTCACCTGAGCCGGTGGCCACCCGTCCGGCGCCGCGCCGCGCCGCTCATCCCGCCCGTCGGCGCTGCAGTCCGGCCGTCGCTCCGCCGCTCTTTGTTCACGTGTCGGCCGCCGGACGCTCCAGTCCAACACAAAGGGACGGACAACCTTCGCCGGGGAGCGGCTGTGTCTGTGTGTGTCAGGGTGTCAGTGTGTGTGTGTGTGTGTGTCCTCTCGCCAGGCTCCTCCAGCAGCACTTTAAAGGGGGGAGCAGCAGCAGCTCCGGGTGGAGGTCTGCAGAACAATGTGGTGCTGTAGGAGGAGGAGGAAGAGGAGGAGGAGGGGTGGGGGGGTCATCCTGTCCTCTTCCTCTCTTAAAGGGAACGCAGCCTCAAACGGGAGAGGGAGGAGCAGGGGAGGAGGAGGAGGAAGAGAGAGGAAGAGGAGGAGGAGCAGGGGAGGAGGAGGAGGAAGAGAGAGGAAGAGGAGGAGGAGCAGGGGAGGAGGAGGAGGAGGAAGAGAGAGGAAGAGGAGGAGGAGCAGGGGAGGAGGAGGAGGAAGAGAGAGGAAGAGGAGGAGGAGCAGGGGAGGAGGAGGAGGAAGAGAGAGGAAGAGGAGGAGGAGCAGGGGGAGAGGAGGAGGAGGAAGAGAGAGGAAGAGGACGAGGAGCAGGGGAGGAGGAGGAGGAAGAGAGAGGAAGAGGAGGAGGAGCAGGGGAGGAGGAGGAGGAAGAGAGAGGAAGAGGAGGAGGAGGAGGAAGAGAGAGGAAGAGGAGGAGGAGCAGGGGGAGGAGGAGGAGGAAGAGAGAGGAAGAGGAGGAGGAGGAGGAAGAGAGAGGAAGAGGAGGAGGAGCAGGGGAGGAGGAGGAGGAAGAGAGAGGAAGAGGAGGAGGAGGAGGAGGAGCAGGGGAGGAGGAAGATCCTCACTGACAGGAGGTTGTAAAGTTTCAGTTTGTCTTTTGTTCAGTTTTTCAGAAATTGTAATAAACAAAAACAAAAATAAGTAAACAAATCCTCAGTCTGACAAAATCACAGCCAGACTGTAGCCACAGACAGAGACAACGATGGACAGACGGCATGACAGCGAGACAGACAGCGAGACAGACAGCGAGACAGACAGTGAGATAAACAGACAGTCAGACAGTGAGTCAGACAGAGAGACAATCAGAGAGACAGACAGCGAGACAGAGAGACAGACTGAGTCAGACAGCGAGAGAGAGACAGTCAGACAGACATCAAGGCAAAGACATCATGTTTTAATCCTATTGTTATTTTCAACATTGTTTTTGTCTGCGCGCGCGCGCGTGTGTGTGTGTGTGTGTGTGTGTGTGTGTGTCTCACAGGGGGCGGGGTGTGTTGGTGTGTTGGATGAGGGATTAATGCATTTCCTTTCTGTTTTTGTTTTCCCTCAAACTCAAAGGTGATGTGAGAAGTCCAACAAGCTAAATATCTCCCAGCATGCACAGCGTCAAACCCCACTGTCCGTAGCTTCAGTCCTGTCAGGACAACAAGACAACAACTGACACACCGAGAGAGGGACACACAACTGACACACAACTGACACACTGAGAGAGGGACACACAACTGACACACAACTGACACACTGACAGAGGGACACACAACTGACACACAACTGACACACTGACAGAGGGACACACAACTGACACACAACTGACACACTGAGAGAGGGACACACAACTGACACACAACTGACACACTGAGAGAGGGACACACAACTGACACACAACTGACACACTGAGAGAGGGACACACAACTGACACACAACTGACACAATGAGAGAGGGACACACAACTGACACACAACTGACACAATGAGAGAGGGACACACAACTGACACACAACTGACACACTGAGAGAGGGACACACAACTGACACACAACTGACACACTGAGAGAGGGACACACAACTGACACACAACTGACACACTGAGAGAGGGACACACAGAAAGACACTTATCGAGCTGTTTCTACTCATTTATTAGACCACAGTCATCATTTTTTCTGCACTGTGTTTGTATTTTCTTATGTGTTGTGTTGTATGTTAAGTTTTGTGTTGTATTATGTTGGGTCAGTGGTATATTGTGTGACACAAGTTGTGTCATGCCCTGTTGTCTTGTCATGTTGTGCGTCAGTGCTCTCAGGATGTGGTTCTCTCTCTCCTGTTGTGTTGTGTTGTCATGTTGTGCGTCAGTGCTCTCAGGATGTGGTTCTCTCTCTCCAGTTGTGTTGTGTTGTCATGTTGTGCGTCAGTGCTCTCAGGATGTGGTTCTCTCTCTCCTGTTGTGTTGTGTTGTCATGTTGTGCGTCAGTGCTCTCAGGATGTGGTTCTCTCTCTCCTGTTGTGTTGTGTTGTCATGTTGTGCGTCAGTGCTCTCAGGATGTGGTTCTCTCTCTCCTGTTGTGTTGTGTTGTCATGTTGTGCGTCAGTGCTCTCAGGATGTGGTTCTCTCTCTCCAGTTCCTGGTTCTTCTCTTGCAGCTCTCTGATTCGCTCCCTCAGAAGCTCCACCTCTTCCCTCACAGCCAACATCAGGTGATTCTTCACCAGGTCCTGAAAGACACAAATGAACAAACAAGGGATGACAGCACAGTAGATTTAAAGGGGCTGTATCCTGCTTCTTTAGCTCGTCCAAACCCTAGTATAGGACTTTACATGGTCATAGTTTATTTTTGGCGCTAAGGAAAAGTCATTTTGTGTGAAATAAAAGATTTTCTGGGGCCAATTCTGAAACCCGGAAGAGAAAACGCTCTGTTTCACTGAAGTCCCGCCTCTCCCCCTGTGGACTTTGACTGACAGCTACTTCAACCAATCAGCGCTTCAAAACAAATACGTCACGCGTTAGCTTCTCCAAGAGTTAGCTTTAGCTCTTCAGCTCTAGCTTCTCTACATGCACAGACACACAAAAACGTGTCTCCTGTTAGAAACTCACCAAGCGCAGACTTTTGCTCTTGCTTGACTGTTGCTTTCAGACGATGGTTAAAGTTTATCTCCGTAATCAGAGATACAGAAAGTGGCAACGCTGATTGGCTCAGCCTTTCCACGACCGAGGGCCTGCAGGGGAGGGGGGGCGGGCTCAGGCGGGCTCTTCTCCTACTGACATCACTAAGGCCCAATCCCAATTCTCTGCTTAATCCTCACTCCTCAACCTTGATCCTCAGTCTCAAATTAAGTGCCTCCTAAAAACAAGTGTTAAGGAATGTAATGTCACTTGGAAATGGGACAACCCTTAAAGACAGTTACGTCCTTGGACCACAGGGGGCAGCACTGTGCAAGAGGGTAGAAGAAAGCCGAAAGAAGTGCAGCGTTTCCTGTAGGAAAAAAGTTTAGCCAGGGGGGAGCGCGCGGCGGGGAGTTTTTGGACCGTCGGGAGGGGGCTAGGGGCTAGCGCGACGCTTCTTTGGACCGTCCGAAGGAGAGAGAGAGCGCACACGCGTGGACCGCTGTTTTTTTCCCCCTCTCCGTTGTCAAGGCGCTGCAGAATTTAGCGCGGTGGTGGTGGTGGTGGTGGGGGGGGGGGGGGGGGGGGGGGGGGGGGTGGTGGCAGCAGTGATAATTTCAGTCAATGATCCATAACAACGCCCTTTATAACTGTCAGTACTGCACCCTGCATTAGAAAAGTTTAACATTTTGCATGTGTGACCTTGTTAATAAATGCATTCAAATGAATTTTCTTGATTTCTTTCTAAATAGCCTTTGTAAATATTATCTGTGATAGAAAGTTAATACAACTACTCCCAAAGTAATATACACCATTTTTTATTAATAAAATAACAGCAAAACGAACTATTTAACAAGCATTCTGGATTCTCCTTAACTCCAAGGTAGGTCTCGTAGAATCTCAAAATTAAGGGAGATAACGTCCCTTAGTCTCGCTCCTTTCCTCAACTTGTTTAGGAATGTGACAGCACTTAACTTCACGGGAGCGCGCTTTTTGAGGAATGAGGAGTAAGATTGAGGATTAAGCAGAGAATTGGGATTCGCCCTAAGAGCAGACAGAGCGTTTTCACGGGTATGGGAGGGGCTGCCTCTCTGAGCAGGAGAAAAATAAGGGAAGCTCAAACACGGACACGAAGGAAAAACCCGCTTTGGGGGTGTTTTTGATGAGTAAATAACTATATGACAAGGTTGAAACATACAAAAAATGAATTTTTCATGATACAGCCCCTTTAAAGACACAAATTCACAAAGATGCAGGGAAAGAAGGCAAAATAGAAATAAAGATGTTACAAAAAATAAAATTGAAAAAGGGAAGAAACAGATGCAAACAGACATTAAGATACAGAGACACAGAATAAAAGACAGACAAACAGAGGCATATTCAGGAAGAGGTACAGAGCCACAAGGAGACATTAAGACACAGAGGGGAAAAAAATAACATAACTCACCATGGCCTGTTCTACCTTTGTGTCAATGGACAGCAGACTGTTACAGGAACCACTGGGAGACAATGACAGACAAGTGAGAGAGAGACAGAGGTACGACACAAGTTAAGGTTAGCAGATGGCTTTTCCATCCTCACCAACAACACAGAGCATTTTCAACTTTGTTTGATTCTCAGTGGAACCTGAAAAAGCTTTTTCAAACTCAGTACTGAGTCCAATCTGTTTGTGTTCTGTTCTCAGTTCTTCCCAGGAGATGGACAGCTTTACAGACCCCAAAATGACATTTTTGATTTGTTGTTCACTTTTTCCTGATTTGATTTGATTTGATTTATTTGGATCCCCATTAGCATGGCAATGCCAAAGCTATTCTTCCTGGGGTCCATACAACATCTTCACAATGTGTCAAAGCAGCCACATTATCTACAAAATAATCCATATACAAATTCCAAAAACAAAAACACAAACAAATACATAACATAACAACAAACAAACAATACAAGACCGCTCCTCGGTCAGTAGAGATACACAACATTCACATATCATATCTATGTAGATCCACACATATTATGCACATTGGTCACACAAAAACTCAAATCTCTTTTGCCCTTCCATCTTACACCTAAACACCCTTGAAGCAAAAACCCTGATGTAACAATTAAAATTCAAATCAGATTTGACAGTCACCCATTTATTTACTGTTTATGCCAGGAACCATTTCTTTTGCAAAGGTGCAATTTTAAGTAATATTTGTAATTCCAGTTGACCCATATTAAGTCTCTATCATACACAGGTGTTTTTTGACCAACTTCTTGAAAATTATTTTGCTGTTTTCTTGTGCAATATTTTCTGGTAGTTTATTCCATTCTTGCATAGCTCTATACATAACCATTCCTTTAACTGTATTTGTTTTTGATTTAGGTAATGTAAAATTTCCTCTGGTAGCATGTCTGGTTGCATAGCTATGTCTAGCTGAACTAAAATATACATTTTTATACAAGATTGATGGTTTTTTTGTGATTAAAATGTTTCTAAAGAAAACCAGTAACGAATACAATAATCTTTCCTTTACCAGTAACCAGTCCAAACACTTGTGCATAGCTATGATATTTGTTCTGTAACCACAATGCAAAGCTATTCTTGCTGCTCTATTTTGTACAATTTGCAACTTTTTTATATTTTCTTGTGACGTACCAGACCAGATTACTGGACAGTAGTCCAGAACTGATAATACTAGAGATTGCAAGACTAGTTTAATTACACTTAGTGACATGCAAGCTGCACACCTTTTCACAACAGAAACAGCACTTCCCATCCTGGATACCATCTTATCAGTATGTCTAGTCCATGGTAATCTATTATCTAACACAACACCAAGTCATTTTGTTTCTTGTACTTGTTTTACAGGCACATTATTTATAAAAAGATTCAATTCAGGCTGTTCTTGTAAAGTATATGTTGTACCAAATATAATACTGTTTGTCTTCAATACATTAAGTATCAACTTATTTTTCCTTATCCATTCCACCACAGATAGCACTTCCTGCTGTAGGGACGTATTTAGCTCTGAGCATTTAGGTGCCGACAACCAGATTGTAGAGTCATCTGCATACATTGATACAGTAGCCTTATCTAGTACTAGTGGTAAATCATTTGTATAGATTGTATATAATAACGGCCCCAAACAGCTCCCTTGAGGCACTCCACAGCTGACCTCCCTCTCATCAGAGTAACTGCCATTGAAAAAAACCTGTTGTTTTCTATTTGTTAAATAACTTTCCAACCATAATATTGATGACTGTGAAAACCCAGAACATTCTAACTTTTTAATCAATATTTCATGGTCAATAATATCAAAAGCAGCTGTAAAGTCCAGCATAACTGCTCCTACTAATTTCTTTTGTTCTATATCCATTAACCAATCATCTGCCATCTGAGCTAGGGCAGTCGCTGTGGAGCGGCCTTTCCTGTATGCATGTTGGTAATCTGTGGTTAAATTATTTAAGGAAAAATAAGTTCTAATTTGCTCACAGACCACAGTCTCCATTATTTTACTTAACACAGGCAGTAGACTTATAGGACCACTATTAGGTCCAGAAAATGACTGTTTTGCATTCTTTGGCAGTGGTGTTATTTTTGCCTTTTTCCATTCTTGAGGACACAACATTTCTATCAAACTTTGGTTAATAATATGACAGATGACTGGGGCAATCAAATCAGCCACCATTTTTAGAAGTCTACCGTCCAACCCATCAATACCTGGTGGCTTATCTTTACAATTTCTCAACATATTTTCTATATAACTAATATTTACAGTATCAAAGTTAAATTTGCAATTTTTCCCTAACATTATTTTATCTCTTATTAATGAATATGATGATTCATTAGCCATGTCTTGAAAGCTATTTCTTAAATTATTTATTTTTTTAATAAAATAATTATTGAGGTACTTTGCTATCTCGGTTGGTTTGGTGAGAAAATATCCTTCTGTCTCCAAAAAAGATGGAGTAGGTCGATGATTCTTTCCCATCAGACTGTTAAGTGCACTCCATACTTTCTTACTATCATTCTTTATCTCGTTTATCCTCTTTTCATAATATAATTTCTTTTTCTTTGTATTTAATTTGGTGACAAAGTTCCTCAATTTACGGTACACTTGCCAGTCTGATTTAAAATTAGACCTACTAGCTATTAATTTAGCTTGATTTCGTTCCATCATATATTCTTTTAATTCATTATCCAGCCACGGTGTATTGATGCTTCTGACAGTAAACTTCTTCATTGGCGCATGTTTCTCCACCACTTTCATAAACACATGGTTGAACTTCATCAGCGCTGAGTCTGGATTGGTTTCCATTAAAACTTCTGACCAGCATCGCCCACTTACATCCTCTCTAAATTTGACCTGATCAAAGTTCTTAAATGATCTTTTCATAATTACCTTCGCACCTGGCTTTGGCATTTTAGTTCTTCTAGCAAGTGCCACTAAATTATGATCACTGCAGCCAGCAGGTACTGATATAACTTTTGAACATAGTTCAGCTGCGTTGGTAAAAATATGATCAATACAGGATGATGTTAGTGTGCCATCTCTTTTCATCGTTATTCTAGTCGGTTTATCTACTACCTGGATGAGTCCACACGCACCTGCAATACACTGAAGCTTATTTCTCATTGAGCAGGTTCCCTGCCAATCTATGTTCAAGTCCCCCATGAAGTAAGTTTCAAAACCTGAATTACATGCATTTTCTAGCATGTCACACACCATCTCAAGATGTAAATTATTTGAGCTTGGTGGTCGATAGCAGCATCCTATTAACAGAGGTTTTAAATGAGATAAATGTATTTGCAGCCATAATGCTTCTACTTCCAGCAGCATTAAATCATTCCTAATTCTCACTGGCAGATGATCCTGAATGAAGAGAGCGACTCCTCCTCCAAATGCATTTCTATCTTTCCTAACTATATTATATCCTTGTATATTCACAACTGAATCCTCAAAGGTTGAGTCTAAATGTGTTTCTGATATTGCTAAGATATGCAACTGATATCTCATTAGTATTCCTGTAATCTCTGTTATTTTATTTCTAATGCTGCATATATTTATATGGGCTATTTTCAATCCTTTTTTTGGCAGTTTAGTGTGTCCCAACATTACGTAATTGATGGATAACCTTCTTGATCATCTGACCAACCTGTTCTGGAGCTTTCTCTACAACACTTAACTACATACAAAACATAAACTATCAAACATACAATGAAATAATTCTGAACATGAAGCCTTGCATTGACACTTAAATTGTCCATATCTGGAAGCTTAAAGTAAGCTGAGATCCACATGATTTTACCACATAACTTTTATTAATTTCTTTATTTTTGATCTTTATTTCTTTACTCTTAACCTTGTTCCTTTACTAAGATTATTAGCACAGAAAGTTACTATTTAATTTAATCTAAGAATATTGTTCCATTATTCTCTTACACATTATTCTTTCTCCTTTTTCTTTTTCTACCTTTGTGTCATCTTCTATTCCCTCACATATATCCCTCTTTTTCTCCTTTCTCTTCCTCTCTCTCCCCTTCATTCCAACCACTCAACCAAAACTCAAATGAAATTACATTACTTTCCCAAAAGGCTGACATTACTCATTCCCCATCTTTTTCATTTCCAATCTAAATTAATTTTCAAGTCTTCAAAACAAAAAAATCACATTACCATACCGATAATGTCCATAGGCAGATGATCTGAACCGGCTTTCAGGAAAGGGCGAATAGGGAGTGGGAAGAGGGTCCACAGAGGGTTCATAGTCCTTACAATACTAGGAAAGCATTTTTTTCAGTCCAGTTTTTTTTTTTTTTTTTTCTTTTAATTCAGGTGTCTCTTACAATGTTCTAGAGGTCCAAGGTGGACTGGACAGGATAGCTTGAACCCTGGCCGATGTTTAAAGAGTAGATATGGGAATACAGTAAGGGACAGGATGACCAGGGGCACGGGGATACTTCCACATTCATTCACGCATATGCGGAGATACGAGGAGAGAGGGAGGAGGCAGCGCGCTGTCACACACGCTCACACCCATTCCCGCACACTCACTCATTCTCTCACACACTCTCTCGCACACACACGCGCACACACGCACACACACACACACACACACTCATTCTCTCACACACACACACCACACACACACACCCCCACACACACACACACACACACACACAGAGTCAGGTAGGTTTGATCACGGTGTTGAAGTACATCTCTGCGCTCTTGGAATCCTTAAAGTATTTCTTGTCATCATTGTAGGTGACGATGAGAGTGGCTGGATGAATTATGCCATTTCTGATTTTCTGCTCTCGCAGCTTTTTTCTTATATCCTTGAACTGGGCTCTTTGTTTGGCAACCGCAGCTGTCAGATCAGGAAATATCCTCACTTTCATACCTTCGAAGACGATTTCTCCTTCTTCTTTCGCCAGCTTTAGAATGGCTTCACGTGTCGGCTGTTTCTGCAATCTGACGATCATGGCTCTTTCTCCGGATATATTGGCTTGTCCGACTCTGTGGGCCACTTCCACCACCGGCTCCTCTGGAAGTTTCCCTTTAAAGACAGTTTTCAAAAGTTCTGCCATATATCCAGTTGGGTTGCCTTTTTCCACATTCTGTTTCAGTCCAAAAACTCGCACATTATATCTGCGGCTTTGTACTTCCAACTTTTCCACGTTGTCCTCCAACTTCTTCACTTTTTCTTTCAGCTTCACATTCTCACTTTCAAGTTGCTGTTTTGACGTCTCCAGCACTGCAATGCGCTCCTCCGCATGGGCGAGCCTCTCGTTACATTGTTTCATTTCTGCTTTCACCGATGTAATTTGCGGCTGGAGTGCATTGATTGCAGCAGTTATCTCCTCTCGTATAATAGATCGCATTGCAGTCAATAATCCACTCTGATTTTCTTCAGAAGTATCTTCGAGAGTTGCCATTGTTACCTGAGAGCTCGGATTTGGCACAGGTGTGTCCTCCGGTAAACTTGAATGATCAATCAGATTCTTTTTCCCCTTTTTCTTTCCTCCCGTTATCGAGCCACTTCAGTCACCTTATCCTTAATTCTCCGTTTTCGTTTCACTTTAATGTTGTCACATATTCTAGAATGCGATCAAATCTGTAAAGAATTAACTAATTCTCCTTGATCGTTTGTGGAGCTCCGCTCTAGTACGCTCACCTGTCGCAACCGGACATGACGTCACAACGTGCCTGACACAATATTTGGGTCCAATAAATTATGCCTTGATTAATCAGACAAGGGGAAATTTAATTTCTGCCCCGGCAGCCCTTTAAAGGTGCTTGACATGGGCGAAAAAACATAGGGGAATCAAAAAAGGTACATGAAAGACACAAAAGGGAAAAGAGAATTCTCCTCACCCCTGAAAACTGCTTCATAGAAGATCAAATAACACAAACCAGGACATTTAACTAATAAATAAAAGTAGATTTCAATTTGATTGCAAAATAAACATTTGCCCTCAAACCCTTTGACTTCTGTTCGTATAGCCTGGACCCAGAACTTCAGTCCACCTGGAATCTTTAAACCCTGCTCAGAACCCAGAAAATAGTCTGTGCCAAAGAGTTGGGGTGAACACATTGTTTATAAAAAGGGTTCGATCCCTACAAGAAAACTGAGGGAGGAACTATTTCCACTAAGAGAATCCGGTATACAAAGACGATACTGTTCTATGCTGCCACTGCGAGGCAGGAAGGTACCGTTCTACCCTGCCACTGCCAGGCGGAGAGGGTACAATTCTACTACCCTGCCACTGCCCGGCAAAGAGGGTACTGTTCGACTCTGACACTGGCAGGCTGAGAGGGTACCATTCTACCCTGCCACTGCCAGGGGGAGAGGGTACCGTTCTACTCTGCCACTGCCAGGGGAAGAGGGTACCATTCTACCCTGCCACTGCCAGGGGGAGAGGGTACCATTCTACTCTGCCACTGCCACGGGAAGAGGGCACTGTTCTACTCTGCCACTGCCACAGGAAGAGGGTACTGTTCTACTCTGACGCTGGCAGGCTGAGAGGGTACCATTCTACTCTGCCACTGCCACGGGAAGAGGGCACTGTTCTACCCTGCCACTGCCAGGGGAAGATGGTACCATTCTACCCTGCCACTGCCAGGGGGAGAGGGTACCATTCTACTCTGCCACTGCCAGGCAGAGAGGGTACCGTTCTACCCTGCCACTGCCAGGAGAAGATGGTACCATTCTACCCTGCCACTGCAAGGGGGAGAGGGTACTGTTCTACTCTGCCACTGCCAGGCAGAGAGGGTACCGTTCTACCCTGCCACTGCCAGGGGAAGATGGTACCATTCTACCCTGCCACTGCCAGGGGGAGAGGGTACTGTTCTACTGTGCCACTGCCACAGGAAGAGGGTACTGTTCTACTCTGACGCTGGCAGGCTGAGAGGGTACCGTTCTACCCTGCCACTGCCAGGTGGAGAGGGTACCGTTCTACCCTGCCACTGCCACAGGAAGAGGGTACCGTTCTACTCTGCCACTGCCAGGTGGAGAGGGTACCGTTCTACCCTGCCACTGCCAGGTGGAGAGGGTACCGTTCTACCCTGCCACTGCCAGGTGGAGAGGGTACCGTTCTACCCTGCCACTGCCAGGTGGAGAGGGTACCGTTCTACTCTGCCACTGCCAGGTGGAGAGGGTACCATTCTACTCTGCCACTGCCAGGCAGAGAGGGTACCGTTCTACCCTGCCACTGCCAGGGGAAGAGGGTACCATTCTACCCTGCCACTGCCAGGCAGAGAGGGTACTGTTCTACTCTGCCACTGCCAGGCAGAGAGGGCACCATTCTACCCTGCCACTGCCAGGGGGAGAGGGTACTGTTCTACTCTGCCACTGCCAGGGGAAGAGGGTACCGTTCTACCCTAACCACTGACAGGGGGAGAGGGTACCATTATACTCTGCCACTGCCAGGGGAAGAGGGTACTATTCTACTCTGCCACTGCCAGGTGGAGAGGGTACCATTCTACCCTGCCACTGTCCGGCAGAGAGGGTACCATTCTACCCTGCCACTGTCCGGCAGAGAGGGTACCATTCTACCCTGCCACTGCCCGATCAGTAACGTCTCATTCGTTGCCCAGTTCACCAGTGCGAATGCAGCTTTTTCATAAGCATACAATACTTCCTTCAAAACATGAACATCATTTGGAGTATTTATAAAAACCTTTTGAGCGAATTACGAGACACAAGAGGTGAGGTGAGAAGAGGATGCTGGCATTGTGTGTTTGCCACTTCCCCACCTATCATTATCTTTATTCCTGCTTTTTCCTCATTTGGATCATTTGATGCTGCCTCTGTACTTTTAAGCTCCCGAGAGCTCTTTATTCTGGCCCTCTGGGTTCAGATTCTCCACTTATACGTTGGTAGCTAGATAGTTCGCCACCTACCTGCTGCAATTTGCTTCCAGCCATAAACATCGATCCAACTGGAAAGGGTTCCCTGGAACCAAGAATAACCTCCTCACCTGGACAGACAACTTTCCTCCCTACCATTATTGTTTCCAGAACTTTGTCCCCATGATGTTCAGGTCACATCAGAAACTATCAACAGAGGAAACACCGCCAGATCTCTGAACTCCAGCACAAGAAACACAGCAAGATGTCTGCTCTCCAGCATTGGAAACAGTCAGATCTTTGCTCTCCAGCATAGGGAAAACCACAAGATCTCTGAATTCCAGTATAGGAAAACATGGTAAAGTTGCTGAACTCCAACATAGGAAACAGTGAGGTCCTTGAACTCCAGCAAAGAAGAACACAGTGAGATATTTGCTCTCCAGCATAGGGAACACCACGAGATCCCCAAACTCCAGCATAGGAAACAATGCGAGATCTTTGTCCTCCAGCATGGGAAAACATGGTGAGATGCTTTCCAGCACAGGAAACACCATGAGATCTCTACACTCCCACACTCCCACTGAAAACATTAAGTGGATTGGACCCCAGCGTGTGTGGAGTGGGCTTCAATGTTTTCCGACTGGTACAAAGATTCATTCCACAGTCATTACTTAAATTCTAACTGTCCAAAACTCAGTCCATGAAAAATAAAGCCTCCCTGATTGAAGAGTACATCAGGGAGAAACGACTAGACTTTATCTTTGACAGAAACCTGTCACCAACCAAAGGTTTACTCCACTCTTTATGAAGCCTGTCTTCCCAGCTACAGCTACTTGGAGGCAGCTCACAGCACTGGACGCAGTGGTGGCCCAGCTGTCATCTACCAATAGCACTGAGGGTTGTCCCCTATTTCACTGTCCACAGCTTCTTCCTGTGAGTGTCTTGCACTTAAATGTAAGCGCCCCCATCCTTTGACTGTTCCTTTGAAACCTGAAAAACAACAACAATGCCCTGGGCCTGGACCTTCAACTTCTGTCCTCTGGCTGTACTGAACTCCTGTCCGTTACTGACTCAGTGGAATCTTAGAACCAGTCCCCAAGCAGTCTCCTGGACCTCCACGCCCCCTTAGCATCCAAGTCAGTCTCCTTCTCCTGCACAGCACCCTAGTACACCACTGAGCTGTGAAAGATGAAGGCAGTTGGGCATGTCCCTGAGTGCTGCTTCAAGGCCTCTGGACTGACGGTTCCCAAGCAGGCATCCAGAGAACACAAAGAGAATCTGCAGAAGCCCGGGCAATTCCAAACAACTTTTCTCTACTGTATAGCCTCTTCTCAGGCCTCCTCCCACTCTGAGGCCACCGAGGACAGTGTAACATGCACACCACTTTCTTCAGACAAAACGTAAATGACATCAGCTTGCATCTGTCCTCCACTGCAGTCTGCCCTCCCCCAATGGCAGCCTCACTGTCTGAGATTGTCCAGCCCCTCTACTCCTTTGCCCAGGTCACACAAGAAGAGGTGGAGGATGTCATCAGAAAAAAAAGTCCGACCTGTGCCCCGGACCCCTTGCTCAGTCCTGCCAAATGCCAGCATCTCTACCATCTCACCATTTATCACCAAGATCATAAACCACTCCCCTATTGACTGCTATCAGCAGGCTCTCCATGGGGCACGTGTAGAAGTTTGTAAGGATGCTGGTGTTCATACCAAACTTCCTCATCTTCCTCAGGAAGTAGAGTCTCTGTCGGCTTTCTTTACCAAAGTGTCTGTGTGTAGTGTCCAGGACAGATCCTCACTGACCTGCTCCACCTCAGTGTTGATGTAGATGAGGGGAAGCTGGTCCATCCGCTGTCTCCTGAAGTCCACAGTCATCTCCTTAGTTTTGCTGATGTTCAGAGAGAGGTTATTTTCCTGACACCAGGTGGTCAGAGATTTCACCTCATTTCTGAAGGCGCTCTCGTTGCTGTTGGTGATGAGGCGTCGGATGGTGGTGCGTTACTTGAGGATGATGTTGGAGCTGTGCCTGGCGGTACAATTGAAGGTGAACAGGGAGTACAGGAGTGGACAGAGAACATAGCCCTGGGGTGTTCCAGTGCTGAGGACCAGTTTGGAGGAGAGAGGACTGTCGATTCTCACTGCCTGTGGTCTGTTGGTGAGAAAGTCCCATATCCAGCAGCAGATGGATTTCTGCAGGCCCAGGGTGGCGAGCTTGATAACCAGTTTGGAGGGGATAACAGTGTTGAATGCCAAGCTGTGATCAATGAAGAGCATTCGCAAGTAGGTGTTTTCCCTTTCCAGGTGGCTGAGGGAGGTGTGAACTGCTGGAGCAATGGTGTCATCTGTAGACCTCTTTGCTCTAAACACAAACTGCAGGGTGTCCAGGGTGTCAGGACAGGAGCCAGAGTTGTGTCTTTTAATGATCTGTTCAAAGCACTTCATGATGACAGATGTAGGTGCTATGGGCCTGTAATCATTGGGACAGGATGCTGTGAGGTTCTTTGGGATGGTAACGATGAAGGAGGTCTTGAAGATGGTGGACACGACAGACTGGCTCAGTGGACAGGTTGAAGATGTCAGTAAATACCCCAGCGATAGTCAGTGATACAGCTTGCCCATGCCACACATGTCTTGGGTCGTGGCTCTGCTGGGTAGACTCCACTTTCTGCCTGTATTCCCTTCTCGAAAACCTGATGGTCCTTCTGAGGTCGTACCTGACTGCTTTGTAGGCCTCAGGGTCTCCTGAGTTGAAGGCAGTGGTGCGAGCCTTGAGTTTAGCTTGCGCCCTCAGTCCAGCCCAGGGTTTCTGGTTGGGATAGGTGCAGATGGTGGTTTAAGGTGCTGTGTCATCAAAGCACTTCCCTATGTGTCCCTTCCCTTGACTGCCGTCAAGCTGAGAGAAAGTGGAAAAAAGACAGGCTGCACATTTCCTTGGAAATGCTCAGGAACTGTCTTTCGGAATATCAGCGAGCTGTTAAAGCTGCAAAGTCGGAATACATGTGTAATCTTATTTCCAACAATAGTCACAGGCCACAGGTTCTATTTAATGTTTTGAATAGGCTGGTTAACCCTGTTGCTTCTAATGGTATCGTTCCAAGCGCCACGCTGTGTGAAAAGTTTTGCTCCTTTTTTACTGAAAAAATTGTAAATATCAGGTCTCAATGTTCTGCTGCCGGTTCTGGTTTAGATACTGGGTGTTCCCTTGATTCTGTGGCTCTCAGTCTTTTTGAGCCTGTGTTTTTGTCGGAACTCTCTCAAGTGGTCCAAAGCTAAAACCATCTGACTGTCCACTTGACAGTCTCCCCCCAAAACTTTTAAAATCTGTTTTTGATGTGATCGGACCCTTCATCCTGAAGCTGATAAATGCTTCACTGAGCTCAGGCTGTGTTCCTGACGTTTTTAAACATGCTGTCGTTCAACCCCTCCTAAAAAAGCACAGCTTGGATCCTTCAGTGTTGTCTAACTACAGGCCAATCTCTAAGTTGCCCTTTCTGTCGAAGGTTTTAGAAAAAAGCTGTACTTTCTCAGCTGCAGTGTCACTTGAATTTAAACAAAATTGCAGAAAAATTTCAATCTGGTTTTAAATCATGCCACAGCACAGAAACGGCATTGATAAAAAATTTTAATGATCTGCTCTTAACAACGGACTCTGGTCAGCCAGCTGTCCTGGTGCTGTTAGATCTCACTGCAGCCTTTGATACCGTGGACCATGAGATTTTATTATTGCGGCTGGAATCATGTGTTGGAATAAAAGTCTCTGCTTTGGAATGGTTCAGGTCATATCTTACTGGGAGACAGTTCTCTGTAAACGTCGGCTCTTTTTCATCAGCCAAAGCTAGGCTTACGTGTGGAGTTCCCCAGGGCTCTATACTGGGTCCGACTCTGTTTTCTTTATATTTGTTGCCACTTGGCTCAGTTTTTAGAAAACATCAAATTTCCTTTCATTGTTTCGCTGATGACATACAGATCTACATGCCGCTCACATCTGAAAGTGGGTCATTCCAGTCTCTTCAAAATTGCCTGAAGGAAGTGAAAGATTGGCTGAAATTTAATTTTCTGAACCTAAATGAGAACAAAACTGAAGTAATTGTGTTTGGTGAACCTGTTCCTGCCTTTGACCTCGGAGTTCCTCACAGTTTTTGTGTAAAGAACCTCGGCGTCATCATCGACAGTTCTTTTAAACTAGAGAAGCAAATCAGTGCTGTGGTGAAAGCCAGCTGCTTCCAGCTGCGACTGATCGCCAAAGTGAAATCCTACTTGCCCTCCGACCAGTTGGAAAAATTAATTCACACATTCATTACGGCACGTCTGGATTATTGTAATTCCCAATATTATGGTCTGGATGCTTCATCCATTTGTCACCTACAGCTGGTACAGAATGCCGCTGCTCGCCTCCTCACAGGGAGAAGGCGCTTCGATCATGTTACTCCTGCGCTTCAGTCACTTCATTGGCTCCCTGTGTCTTTTAGAATTCAATTTAAAATTTGACTGCTTGTATTTAAATCTTTGAATGGTCTGGCCCCCGAATATTTGTCTGAAATGTTGTGCTTGTATGCTCCTGTAATAGTAATAATAATGATAATAATGCATTGGTTTTATACAGCGCTTTTCAGGACACTCAAAGACGCTTTACATTGCATTATTCATTCACACTATACTGGGTGGTGGTAAGCTGCTGCTGTAGCCACAGCTGCCCTGGGGGGGGGCAGACTGACGGAGGCGAGGCTGCCAGTCTGCGCCATCGGCCCCTCCGACCACCACCAACCATTCACTCTCACAACTTTCATACTAGGCAACGTGGGTGAAGTGTCTTGCCCAAGGACACAACGACAGTTTTACGCCTGCGGGAGCGGGGATCGAACCGCCAACCTTCCGGTTATAAGACGACCTGCTCTACCAACTGAGCTGCTGTCGCCCCTGTAAGATGTAACATGAGTCTGAACATCAGCTCCAGAGTCTGAGCAGGTGGGTCCAGGAACATGAAGACTTGCTGTCTGAGCAGTTGGAAATGTTTCAGTTTAGGCTCTTCACAGCTGAGTAGAACAGGTTTAAAGCTGATGGCACAAACTTTCCAGACCTCCAAGGCTCTGCCTCCTGGAGTTCAGTGGGAATTAACAGCATTCCAAATAGAAGGAGCAGACATTAGAGACTCCTGCAGATCATGGTCAATCAGCTGAGCAACGAGTGACTCCACCTTTACAAACACCACCCCACTTCTATTCATGTGTGACGCAAACAGGAGACTGTCAAACCCGACCTGCTCTCCTATAGCCAGCAAAACCTCCTCCACAGTCGCATCTGACTCCGGCAGCACAATTCATACTCCCTGCCGGAGTGTCACAGACACCATCCTCCACAAAACTACAGACACGACAAGCCCATGAAGCAGCTGACAGACAACCAAAAGCACCGAACTCATCTGATCATGTAAGAAAATCCATTTGAAAAGTGTAGAAATCTGAAATCCCCACTCTCCCAGAGCCATGTTATCAGAGCCATTCACAGTCACTTGAAACAGGAGCAGAGAGAGAGAGAGAGAGACGAAGATTCCTGGTTACCATGGTTACCTGTGGCAAAACAGTAACAGGGACAGGTTGGCAGCCTGGGCGCTCCGCCCGTCAGAAAAGGAGCAGCAGGGTTGGAGGACAGGAGGGAGTGTGTGTCCTGGGGGTGGACACCTGATGGAAGACCTCTCTTGGTTTTCAGGTTCACAGGGAGTCACTTTGGAGGGCAGGGTCAGTGGATCTCCAGACCTACTGGAATGTGATGTCATTGTCAGGGCACCTGGCCAGGACTCCCTGACAACTGAGCCGTGACCCTTGACCTTTATGTGGCTTCGCAATGCAACTGGGGTCCCTGGTTTCTTCTGAGCAACCTGTAACCTCCTGACAGGGAGTGGTGGGGTGGATAGAGGGCGCCGCTGAGGACAAAGCTGTGGGTCTGAATCAGAGGCTCCAGATGGTGGATGTTGCTGCCAAAATATCCTTTTCATCTTCAGTCAATGAATGACGGATAGAGCTGCTCAATCCAGATGAGTTCCTCACTTTAATCTAGACTGGTTCTTCTTTACTGCATAATCCAGACTTCTTCTTCTTCTTCACTTTATGATCGAGACTGGTTCCTCTTTACTTTAAAATCCACGCTGGCTCTTCTCTGTGTTGTAGTACAGACCGGTTCGTCTTCACATTATAATCCAGACTGCTTGTTCTTCACAATAAAATCCATACTGGTTTTGTCCATATTGGTTTTCCTTCATACTAAAATCCAGATTCCTCCTACTCCATTCTCAATCGTCTTTTTTGGGGAGACAATGAACATTTTCTTTCTGGATTTTCTTGATTCTTTGTGATTGGATCATTTCTAGGACTCGCATCCAATCAGAACCTGAAAGCCCAGTCCAGATGTTATCCTCAGAGTAAAACTTAAGGAGATAACAGTTCTTCTTGTGGACTCATTCCTCACAATCACTGTCTCTGCTCTCTGAATGGTCACTCCCACATTCCAGCGCCAACCCACTCTGTGTGTGAGCCAATCAAAGGGAAACAGACATTCTGCTCCCACCCACTCAGAGACAGACAGACCATCATTCTTTCAGCTGAAAAACCTGAGATTAAGACAGCAGCCTGTCTCTCACTGACTTTCTATATTTGCTGTGTTATTGACAGTCTGTAAATGTAGTTGTTGGTTTGTAACTGTCTACAACTGCAATTGTATAAAACTGCCAGTGCCAATTAAAATAATGGACTTCGTGTCTAGAAATGTAACAGTCATTGGAACAGTAGTACTAACTGTAGCTAACTTTCCATCCAATAGACAGGGTTGGAAGGGTTACTTTAAAAATGTAATCCGGTACCAGATCACTTTTAGATTACTTTTAGATTACTTCACCAGCAAACATAAACATAACTGTGTGTGATCGTGGCCACAGGTGTTACGCAAAATTCACAGAAGTTCTTGTCTGAGTCTGGTTCTACAGAAAGTCTCTTCCTCTGGGTCTGGTTCTTCAGGTGATTCCTATTAAATATATTGTTCTCCTCTGTTTGCTTTTGGTGACTTCTTGGTTTTCGCCGTGAATTCTCCTTCAGATGACTGTGTTGGATGGTGGTGCTACAGAAATAAATCTAAAAACTGTCCGCACTGCTAACTGACTGGCTATGACTGTTACTGTGGATGAATGTGAGTCTGCACCACTTAGGTGAATTAAATCATCTGTAACTCAGATTTTAAAGATATCACCTGTTGCCTCCTGGTAGACTGAAGATGGTTTGGTCAAGACTGAATGCTGCAGGAATCTGAATGGGTGTTCCAGTTGGATGGTGTGGTCCTGCAGAGGGGGAGCTGGCCTGGGAGCGAGACAGTCTGAGGATAGACTGAAATAGTGAGAAATACAGTTACAGGCACTTACTAGACACTTCTAGACAAACAGTTACAGACAGATACAAGACAGGTACAAGACAGTTACAGACCCGTACAGACAATAACCGGGGGTGCACATATTTTTTGTCTGGTTCTCAGGGGAGAACTTTGGGTTGCTACTTGGTCCTCACATTTTTAAATATATTTTTTTCCCCACGCCCGACAGGAAGAACCAAACAGAGGAATGCGTGGACAATGTTACATGGCCTGCCTTAATTTGAACTGAAAATCAAGAGAAGTAGTGCAACAGAATGTCTGAAACCTTGTAACTTTCACAAAATATAATGGTGTTTAAAGCTCTGAAAAATAAAAGTGCTCGTACAGCATCTGCTTTCTATCACTTAAACCAGCGGTTTTCAAAGTGTGAGGCGCGCCTCCCCTGGGGGGCGCCAGAGAACTTCAGGAGAAGCACAGCGAGCTTTTTGTCCCTGTGCGACTGCCGTACCCCGGGCGCAGGAGTGTTGATGAAACAGAGCAGTCCGAGGCACAGATATATACAAACATGTGTGTATGATGTCTATGATCCGAAGTATTATGTGCGTCATTTTACTCACAAAAGCAGAACATTGCACCTGAAAAGAAGGCTCATAGTGAGCACCGTCCCCCCCGGTCCGACGGTACGGGTGAGATGCGCACCTTGCTGTCCCCAAATCCTGGTACGCAAATGAGCGTTACAGTGTTCCATCATGTACGCATTGTTTTAATTTGGTAACGCATGCGCACCAGCGCACCGCTTATGTGCACCCCTGACAATAACATGACCGTTACAGACCAGTACAGACTGGTACAGGCAGTCATAGACAGGTACAGACAGTTGCAGACAGGTACAGGCAGTCATCAAAATGGAAACAGACAGAACATTAACGACATTTACAGATACATACAGGAAGTCAGGCAGGAAGTCAGGCAGTAGAGACAAAGACAATTATTGGAAGTTCCAGCCAAACATATAGACAGGTTTAAAGGAATACTCCACCCAAAAAACGATTTGGCCTCATTTTCTACTCACCCTCATGCTGAGAAACACTCTGGAGCACTTTTTTGACGATTCAAATGCAGTTGGAGATGTTTGGGGATTTTCGTGGTCAACAAACAGGGACCGACAGAGCCCGACAGAAAAAATGGTCCATAAAATCCACAAAACGTTCCCATTTTCCTTCATACTGCTCGTCCGCTGTAGTCCTGAGCGCGTAACGTCCATAATTAATTCTTAACGAGGTCATTTAGTACATTTTAAGAGCCCAAACAGGGCGCTCTCATACAGCTCCATTGCATGTCTGCACGCAGCCTGAACTACAGAAGCCGCGGCAGACCAAGCAACATGCTTGTGCCCTTTCAGCAGGACACCGAATTCAAAGCTTTAAAACAGTAGCCAATCACTTTTGTGATTGTCCACAGCTCGGTCACTCACAGCAGAATATAAACAGCAGAACTTCTTCTTCTACGCTTGCTATTTAGAAAAGTAGTCGCTGAAAGCGCGCAAGCGTCTGGCTTGGTCTGCTGCGGCTTCCGTAGTTCAGGGTGCGCGCGCAGACATGCAATGGAGCTGTATGAGAGCGCCCTGTTGGGCTCTTAAAATGTACTAAATGACCTCGTTAAGAATTAATTATGGACGTTACGCGCTCAGGACACTTGGATTACAGCGGACGAGCAGTATGAAGGAAAATGGGAACGTTTTGTGGATTTTATGGACCATTTTTTCTGTCGGGCTCTGTCGGTCCCTGTTTGTTGACAACGAAAATCCCCAAACATCTCCAACTGCATTTGAAACGTCAAAAAAGTGCTCCAGAGTGTTTCTCAGCATGAGGGTGAGTAGAAAATGAGGCCAAATCGTTTTTTGGGTGGAGTATTCCTTTAAGTGAGCTAACGAGACTTATGGCTGATTAAGGACTGCCACAGATGGTTATCCAGAGTTCCAAACACAAACAATAGGATACAGCAGTTGACAGCTGAAGATATTTGTTGTTTACTTGGTTTGAGTGTCTTCTTACCCGTCCTGCAGGATCAACATCGAGGCAGAGAGGAGGCGGAGCATGTCGAGGACGAGGCGGAGGAGGAGGGTTGGCTTGTAAACCCTGTGCTGTCATTGGCTCCATACAGTCAAGGGCCCTGACGTGGACAGGGTCTTGGTGGTTTGGGGAAGGGGGACCACTGTCCAGAATAAGCCCCGTCCCTTCCAGGCCACTCTTTTGATGAGCCGAAAGGTGGGCAGTTTCCTGAGATAGGACTCTGCCCTTCAGCCTGTTGCAGCCAATCATCTCCAGGGACTCCAGTGAGTGGGCGTGTCTCATGCTGTCCATCACCTGTCTGAACCCCGTCCCTTCCTGCCGCTCTTTCAAGTCCAAACATTTCCATCGCCCACGGTGATAAGACTCATCCCGCACACCACCACTAGCTGACCCCACTGCCAATCTCACGACCCGAAACCTTGACCCTGGAGCATCATGGGAACTATATTTCCTCTTCAGAGAGGGGCTGTTTGGCTGAGACGAGCTGCCCTGCAGACAGCTGTCTGATTGGAGAAGGTTCAGAACCAGGCTGGGAGTAAAGAGGCCAGCTTGAGATTGGCTCACATCTGAAGCCACACTGGTGATCTGAAAACCACTGCTCCTTTTTCCGAAACTCATCCTCACAGACAATCACCCACAGCAACCAGCAAACTACAGTGAATGAAACATGAAGTGATCCCACGTCACACTGATCTGAACGTCACACTGATCTGAACATCACACTGATCTGAACGTCACACTGATCTGAACGTCACACTGATCTGAACGTCACACTGATCTGAACGTCACACTCTGAACATCACACTGATCTGAACGTCACTGACTTCTTTACAAACACTCCTGCTCACAAACACTGAGCAGCACCGGTCAGCAAACAGATCCCCCCTGAAACCTGAACCTCAATCTGCAACCTGTACCCTGATCCTGATCCTCAACCTCAACCTGAACCCTGATCCTCATCCTCAATGTGAAACCTGTACGCTGATCCTGATCCTCAACCTGTACCCTGATCCTGATCCTCAACCTGAACCCTGATCCTCATCCTCAATGTGAAACCTGTATGCTGATCCTGATCCTCAACCTGAACCCTGATCCTGATCCTCAACCTCAACCTGAAGCCTGCACCCTGATGCTCAACCTGAAAGTTGAACCCTGAACCTTGATCCTGATCCTCAACCTGAACCCTGATCCTAATTCTCAACCTGAAACCTATACCCTGATCCTGATCCTCAACCTGAACCCTGATCCTGATCCTCAACCTGAAGCCTGCACCCTGATCCTGATCCTCAAACTGAAACCTGTACCCTGATGCTGGTTCTGAATTTGAAACTGTTTGAAGCTACTCATTGGACTGAAGCTGCTGTGACATTTTGACATTGTCCTCACAAAACACACAGACGGGTACCGAGAGCTGTCTCACATGTCATCCTGTCTCTCTCTCTCTCATTTGAAAGCCAGTGTCTCTCGTCCCACAGTTCCCTGTTGACTCATAGTCGTCTGCTTTATCTTCTTTTTGTGGCCATATTCATCCGTTCCCTCTGACTCAGGAGGCTGTTTGTTGTTTCAACCTGCAAACAGTCACAGAACACGCATCTGTATCAGACTGGGTCAATGTGGAGACAGTCTTCTCAACCATCAGTGGGAGATGAGGAGGAGACAGGTGTCCTGCCAAAGTGTCCTTTATAGAAAGTGTTTCACTGCTTCAGAGCTCAAATCCATGTTTAGATATCAGCTGAGATTATTGAACTAAATGTGGATTGTTCTGATCAGGATCTGATTGGTGAAGATATCCAGGTGACATTTCTACCTGTCTTCAAGTACTTACCTGGTGTATTCTTCAGGTACTAAACCTGGTTTACTGTGCACATATTTCTGATCAAGCAACCACTGTAACCTGCGCAGTAACCACTGTAACCTGCCCACTGCCAGCTGTAACCTGCGCAGTAACCACTGTAACCTGCCCACTGCCAGCTGTAACCTGCGCAGTAACCACTGTAACCTGCCCACTGCCAGCTGTAACCTGCCCACTGCCAGCTGTAACCTGCCCAGTAACCACTGCAACCTGCCCACTGCCAGCTGTAACCTGCCCAGTAAGCACTGTAACCTGCCCACTGCCAGCTGTAACCTGCCCAGTAAGCACTGTAACCTGCCCACTGCCAGCTGTAACCTGCCCAGTAAGCACTGTAACCTGCCCACTGCCAGCTGTAACCTGCCCAGTAAGCACTGTAACCTGCCCACTGCCAGCTGTAACCTGCCCAGTAACCACTGTAACCTGCCCACTGCCAGCTGTAACCTGCCCAGTAACCACTGTAACCTGCCCACTGCCAGCTGTAACCTGCCCAGTAAGCACTGTAACCTGCCCACTGCCAGCTGTAACCTGCCCAGTAACCACTGTAACCTGCCCACTGCCAGCTGTAACCTGCCCAGTAACCACTGTAACCTGCCCACTGCCAGCTGTAACCTGCCCAGTAAGCACTGTAACCTGCCCACTGCCAGCTGTAACCTGCGCAGTAACCACTGTAACCTGCCCACTGCCAGCTGTAACCTGCGCAGTAACCACTGTAACCTGCCCACTGCCAGCTGTAACCTGCGCAGTAACCACTATAACCTGCCCACTGCCAGCTGTAACCTGCGCAGTAACCACTATAACCTGCCCACTGCCAGCTGTAACCTGCGCAGTAACCACTGTAACCTGCCCACTGCCAGCTGTAACCTGCCCAGTAAGCACTGTAACCTGCCCACTGCCAGCTGTAACCTGCGCAGTAACCACTGTAACCTGCCCACTGCCAGCTGTAACCTGCCCAGTAACCACTGTAACCTGCCCACTGCCAGCTGTAACCTGCCCAGTAAGCACTGTAACCTGCCCACTGCCAGCTGTAACCTGCCCAGTAAGCACTGTAACCTGCCCACTGCCAGCTGTAACCTGCCCAGTAAGCACTGTAACCTGCCCACTGCCAGCTGTAACCTGCCCAGTAACCACTGTAACCTGCCCACTGCCAGCTGTAACCTGCCCAGTAAGCACTGTAACCTGCCCACTGCCAGCTGTAACCTGCCCAGTAACCACTGTAACCTGCCCACTGCCAGCTGTAACCTGCCCAGTAACCACTGTAACCTGCCCACTGCCAGCTGTAACCTGCCCAGTAAGCACTGTAACCTGCCCACTGCCAGCTGTAACCTGCCCAGTAAGCACTGTAACCTGCCCACTGCCAGCTGTAACCTGCCCAGTAAGCACTGTAACCTGCCCACTGCCAGCTGTAACCTGCCCAGTAAGCACTGTAACCTGCCCACTGCCAGCTGTAACATGCCCAGTAAGCACTGTAACCTGCCCACTGCCAGCTGTAACCTGCCCAGTAAGCACTGTAACCTGCCCACTGCCAGCTGTAACCTGCCCAGTAACCACTATAACCTGCCCACTGCCAGCTGTAACCTGCCCAGTAACCACTGTAACCTGCCCACTGCCAGCTGTAACCTGCCCAGTAAGCACAATAACCTGCCCACTGCCAGCTGTAACCTGCGCAGTAACCACTGTAACCTGCCCACTGCCAGCTGTAACCTGCCCAGTAAGCACTGTAACCTGCCCACTGCCAGCTGTAACATGCCCAGTAAGCACTGTAACCTGCCCACTGCCAGCTGTAACCTGCCCAGTAAGCACTGTAACCTGCCAACTGCCAGCTGTAACCTGCCCAGTAACCACTGTAACCTGCCCACTGCCAGCTGTAACCTGCCCAGTAAGCACTATAACCTGCCCACTGCCAGCTGTAACCTGCCCAGTAAGCACTGTAACCTGCCCACTGCCAGCTGTAACCTGCCCAGTAACCACTGTAACCTGCCCACTGCCAGCTGTAACCTGCGCAGTAACCACTATAACCTGCCCACTGCCAGCTGTAACCTGCCCAGTAAGCACTGTAACCTGCCCACTGCCAGCTGTAACCTGCCCAGTAAGCACTGTAACCTGCCCACTGCCAGCTGTAACCTGCCCAGTAACCACTGTAACCTGCCCACTGCCAGCTGTAACCTGCCCAGTAAGCACTGTAACCTGCCCACTGCCAGCTGTAACCTGCCCAGTAAGCACTGTAACCTGCCCACTGCCAGCTGTAACCTGCCCAGTAACCACTGTAACCTGCCCACTGCCAGCTGTAACCTGCCCAGTAACCACTGTAACCTGCCCACTGCCCAGTGTGGCCTACCCACTGTGACCTGCTCAATTTCCACAGTAACTTGTCCTCTGAAACCTGCCCATTGTAAAGTCCCCACTGCTTACTCCTCACTCTAACCTGGCCATTGCCAACTGTTACCTGCCCATTGCTCCCTGTACCCTGCTCACCGCCCACTGTAAAGTGCCAACTGTAACTTGCCCATTGCCCACTATAACCTGGCCACTGTCCACTCTTACCTGTCCACTGCCCACTGTACCTGCCTACTTTAAGCTGCCCAATTCCCAACTGTAACCTACACACTCTAACCTGCCCAGTAAACACGCTTTAATCTCCGCATTACCCACTCTAACCTACACATATTCCAAAAAGGTTCATATGGTCTTCCAAGTATGTCAGTAAGGTAAACAAACACACACACCGGTCTGTGAAAAAGAACCTTCGATTTGGATGTAACCTACACACTCTAACCTGCCCAGTAAACATGCTTTAATCTCCCCATTACCCACTGTAACCTGCTCACCTCCTACCACAAACTTTCTACTGTCCAATGGCGTGTTTCCACCTCCCTTACTCTACTCAACTCAACTCCACCCCACTGGACTTGACTCGACTCGATTTGGTTGTGTCTCCACAGGCCTTGTTTGTCTCCATGGAAGCCGTTGTCAGTGGGCGGGAAAATCAGACGGTAAACATTCCGCTGCTCAGCGGACGTAAACAAGCTTAACGAAGGACACAGGCCATCGTGTTTCTTTCTGCTGTTTTGTCGCTTTTCGTTGAAAGAAGAGAGTCATAAAAATGTTACAAACAGCGAGAAATAAAGTGGAAAAAATGTAGGGAACACTCTGGAAGGCCCTGCAGCCGAATCAAGCAGAAGACGAGACGTGAAGAGCTGTGAGGAGACAATGGCTCCGGGTGAGTTACCAATCTGTAACTGCAGTTATTAAGACAAGTTTTTGCTTTGAATTGTTTTATTTGCATTATTGTAACGACCAGGTTGCGGTGTGCGAAGAGTCCTTTAAACAGAACAGTCAATTCACATTGAGCTGCTGACAACAGGACAGAACAGAAATGCACTTTACTTACTGAAGCTAGAGGAATTTTAAATTCCGAGATCAAATTTCAGATCCACGGTTGAACATCCATTTAGTGCACACAACAAACCCAGGAAAAGTAATAAGAATTTAACAATGAATAGCCCATCTTCAATGATGAGCATTGCACTCCATTACATTAGAGGATCCAGGTTCTTAACACCGTTCTCCACATCAACTAGTCATTAAGCTATACGCAGGCTGAAACAAACAAACAATTAATATTTTAAAAGAATGAGAAACATTAACCATTGGGGGAATGTTCATTCTTTGCCTGGTGATGTTTTAAAATGAACCCCGACTATAATGATCATTTTGCTCTATGTGGTTCAGCTTGCTGTCAGTAACATTTATGAATGAAAATTTTTTAAAAATATATTCAGTTATCTATATTTTAACAAAGTTTATTTTGCACGGAGGCCGCCATTGTTGTGCACATTGCAAAGCATTCTGGGTAGTGATGTCACGAAGTTGTTTCATCTCTCAGCAGTGTTTTTAGGAGTGATCTGTTCACAGCTTTGTAAGCATGAGTGTTCAACCCTTTCAATTCGAACCAACACGAAACCAAATACAGAGCGAGGACAAAAATGAAAGTAACAAAGGAGATGACGATAAAAATGGTAGCTATCAAGAGGAAGAGAGAGTCGGTCTGGTGCCTTCATGGATGTTGCCTCCCCATGGCGACCGAGAGAGAGCGTCTGCTGCAAAGACCTCAATTTTCTTTCTGTCGCTCTTCATGGTATTATTTACTTTACCTCGTCACGATTAACATAATTAACACAAGTATGACAAACGGAGATGGCTGCTCTCTACTTTACCACAGATCTCCCCTGAATCGCAGCGCATCCAAACTTTCAGGCTGTCTGCAGAAACCCGGACGTGTTGTGGGCCGCCCTGTTCAGCCTTCATGACCGATTCAATACCGGTCTACCCAACAGGAGTCAAATCACCAACAGGCAAGTCTTTTACCTAACCAAGAGTAAAATACCCTGACTCAGTGCTTAATTTGTAAATCATAAGGTACCGGAACATATACAGAAAACAGTGCTGAAAACAACACGCAACAAATGTCCACGTACCACGCTGTGGGACTTACAAGCCTAAATTTCTAATAGCAACCATGGTATAAATGTTCTGGCAAGTATTTACCATCATTATTAGGGATGAGCCGAATACTCGTTTTAAACGAGTACTCGTTACGGATAATGCATTTTTTCTGAATCCGAGTATGACCCGAGCATTGTCCGTCATTATTCGTACTCGTGCTGATGGGAGATCCTCATTGGTCCTTCATTCTGCTCCGTGCTCCACCGAGACCACAGGATCCTTGTCAGAGAAGCAATCAGTGCTGGTAAATCAAAAATGCGGTATTTTATTTCTTTGTAGCTGCATTGTGCCTGAGGAAAACCTTATAAGGTTGAAACGTCGGGCGATTGTGCATGCTCGGGGTTTTTTAAGTTTCGTTTTCCCTCACGTTTTTTTTTTCTTTTTTTCTTTTCTTTTTCATAATAATTTGGGCTTGTGCTCCACTGGGAGGCTGTGATCTGTGGGAGAGATGATAACTGGACCGAGGTCCACGTCCCGGTCATGTCCGTGGCACTGCAGCCCATGACCAGGAAGATCAGCAGGGCGGATGAGAGGTTTCCCTGGACGCCGGGGAGATTCCGGTGGGGATCGTGGGGGGAGGCATTCATACAATTAAAATATTCATGTTCTGACTCAAAAAATACTTTTTCTGTAAATAGTTCCTTTACTATTGTGACCAAAAATGTTCAAATTTTATTTCTGAGGGTTTTGTGTGAATAAATAATCATTTATATAACTTTAAAAAATATTCATGTTCTAACTAAAATAGAAAAAAAAACTGTACATTGTATCATTGAGACTGTTCTGTAAATAGTTTTCAAATGAATCAATATAGCAACTTCTGAGCAATCCATATCAATTTCAGACTTAAAGGAATACTCTGAAGATTTTGGACCCACGCCCTATCCCGATCATTTACAGAGTGAGATAAGCTCATAAATACCTTTTTGTGTCCGTTGGTCCAGTGCCTGGCTAACAGCTGTTAGCATCGTAGTTAGCTTAGCTCAACTACAGCAGGTGAAGAGGAGACAGAGCCAGACTGAGAAAGTGGACAAAATACTCCTTCCAGTGGTCCAGGGGACGGCGTATTAGCACGCGAAGTAAATCCGAATGGTTATAAAGCATTTTAAAAGACGTGTTTTCTTTTCAATCCGTTAAAATAACATTTTGCTCCACACAGACCTGCGCATGCGCAGTGCTCTGCGGAAGGGTATACCGGAGCACAGCAGTAGAAGCACAGACTCAGCCGCTGTGCGCCTGGTATATCCTTCCGCAGCGCACTATGATTGTGCAGATCTGTGTATCAAAATGCTATTTTAAGGGATTGAAAAGAAAACACGTCTTTTAAAATGTTATATAACCATTCGGATTTACTTTGCGTGCTAATACGCCGTCCCCCGGACCGCTGGAAGGAGGATTATGTCCACTTTCTCAGTCTGGCTCTGTCTCCTTGTCAACTGCCGTAGTTGAGCTAAGCTAACTACGATGCTAACAGCTGTTAGCCAGGCACTGGACCAACGGACACAAAAAGGTATTTATGAGCTTATCTACTTTGTAAATAATAGGGATAGGGCGTGGGTCCAAAATCTTCGGCGTATTCTTTTAAAATAATGCACCAATTTCTGCCCCAGCCCGATTTCTGGTGAAACCACGCCCACTTCGGGTTTAGGCCACGCCCTCTCCGAGTACAGATACGGATACAGATAATTTGGATGGGTAAACAGATACAGATACAGATAGTGGTGTACTTGCTCATCCCTAATCATTATCATTACAGGGCAGGGGTCCAACTTGATTTGGCATCTGGCCAATGTTTGCTTGGGTTTTTTTGCGACTGTCAGCTACAGCTCCCTCAGTCCTGAGAGCTACACAATAATCCCTGAACAAGATGAAGATAAAACAACAACAGAACAGTAAACAGCCACGCTGAACCCAGAAATTAACCTACCAGAACAATGTTTCCCTCGTTCTCTCCAAGCCGCCGCTACGCCGCTCAGATCCTTCCTCTCAGAACTGAACTGTTCGTCAATAACAACAACTTTTCCCGTTCTGTCCCTCAGCTCAGCGTTTAAATCTTCTTTCCATCCAAATCTTCAGAAGTTGAGATTGCATCATGTCAACTGATGTTGAAGGAATCGTTCAAAGCCAGCTACTTCGTCGGTGGCTAACAGCTAAGCTAACAGCTCATTGAGATGTGCAGCAGGAGCTGCCAGAGCTTACAATGGATCACACAAATCTTCTGTTATCATTTACAATCTGGCACGGCGGCCTAATAACAGACAGTGTTCTTACCATATTTAACAGTCCAGAACACCCCACATCACGGCCATGACTGGATTCTCCTCCTCCTCCCTGTTTCGGCTTGGCGCCACTTGCTGGTGTTACTCAGACTCGTTTTGAGTCATCATCGCGTTCCCCTTCCTTTTTAAAAAAATGACAGTAAATTTAACTGTCTTTCAGACATGTTTCAGTAGCCCTTTGCTTGCTCTCTTCATGAATAATCTCAGATACAACAACTTTCTGTCAGAGGCGGGTTTGATTCAGTTAGTGGTGGGCCGTCAGGGCCTGCAAAGCCTTCTCTGCTGGCCTAAAAAGTATCTGAATTACAGACTGATGTAAATTATATTTTGTCCATAAATAATTACTAAATGATTCCAAACAGTATGTTCCAGTTCCTTTCATAGTTCTCCCGTGGTTATGCTGCTTCCAGACATGTTTTGTCATATTAAATTATTTAACCAATCAGATTTCAGGCATCATCTGTTGCTAGGGTCAAAGAAATCTGCCCGAGGCCTTCACTGTCCGTTCCTGATGGTGCAGTAAAGTAAAGTGAAGCGTCAAACAGACAGTTGCTTCAACCAATCAGATTTCGAGTTGGCGACTCAGCGCCTTCTAGCTACCTACACTAACAACAGCAGATCCAGGCCCTCTGATTTACATTCACCAAGAGATACAGTAGGGGGCGGTATGCACCTAAGTTGTTGGTCGCCTACCTGAATTATTCCAAAGAAGACGAAGAAGACCTGAAGAGAAATAAAACTTGCGCCAGAAATCCCACAGGGCAGCTGGACTTTCAGCCCTGGCTTTATGGAACTGAAACGCACGGATAATCTATATGACAGACAGTGTTACCAGATTGGGCGGGTTCCCGCCCAATTGGGCTACTTTAAAAGTCATTGGGCTGGGAAAAAGAGCCTTGGGCGGGCATGTAAAAATTGGGCTGGTTTTAACTCCTTGGGCTGGAAAAATCAGACTTGGGCGGGAGCCCAAGTTCCGCGATAGCGGAATTTTTCACGGAAATCACGTCTGTCCGCTCTTCCGCGGCCGGTGCAGAAATGCGACGCGCCCCCCTCCACTGTGTACCTGCCAAGCTGAGACGACTGCAAGGCGGCAGATACGAAAAACCAGTAGTCTGCAGCAACCATTGTCATACTCCACAGACAGTTACTTGAACGGCTCTTTTAAGTGAACGACGAGAGCTGGTTCACAGCTGTCTGAGAGCCGTTCCTTTGTGCAAATTGTCCACGCTTCCTTCACGTGTCTCCTGAGTGTCTCCTGAGTCCAGCTGTCACTGCTGCCTTCATGTGAAGGACCGAGTTTCAGTTTTCCGCAGCTCGCTCTAGTCACCTGAACGCAGCAGCTAGCTAGCGAAGGAGAAGAGTCCAGAACCTGGAGCGGAGCCGGTGTTTTGGAAGAACTGGTTTCCCTATTAATTGGCGAGTTCAACGTTCAAAGTAATAAAAAAGAAGAAATGGAACTTGATTCTTCATGAAGGTAAGATAATTTAATTAGGATGTGCGTGTGTGCGCATGCGTGCGTGAATGTGAGCAGCCGTGCTGTGCACATGAGAGAGAGCAGCTGCTGGTTTTGAAATGCATTGTTTTGGTATTGTGGCAACAGAGAGGTGTTACTTGCGTTGTCTTATACAGTTGTTTGTCCTCGTTATGGTCACTATATGAAGGTTTGTATGCTGAGGAAGTGTTTTCTGTTGTGTGTGTAATGTTTTGGCGCTATCTCATGGGTTTGGCCGAATTGGGCTGGTTTTTATAAAAATGGGCGGGTTTTCAGCAGTGCTTGGGCTGGAAACTACCATGAGGATCTGGCAACACTGATGACAGAGCAACTGAACTCTTTTTGAGGAAGGAAAGGAGGATGGATTTTGTTTTCGAATAATGGGGATTTTGGTGAGTAAAATGTTCCTCTTTTCCTAAATAATATTGCTGTTTTATGAAGTTGTTGATGCTCATTGTATGTGCACAGATGTAGTAGGAGACTTGTGCTCTTCAGCAAAGGCATTTATTCTGGCTGCACAAGTATCTATCTGCTGTGCAACAGCTCTTTATGTGCATATCTGCATAATAAGATTTTTTTTTTTTTTTTTTTTTTGTAGACAAAATAGTAATTGAGAGGTGGATTGGTTCAGGCGGATCTGTTCTGAAGGCCTTAGTGTGAAATGCACGGTCCGCCACTGGATTCAGTGCGTCAACAGATCTGAGGCTCTTTAAAATGACTTTTTTTTTTTTTTACCTTTAATTGTATTAAACAATGTGAAATTAGTAACATTTGTTCTGTGAATTAAAGGAATACTTCACCCAAAAAACGATTTGGCCTCATTTTCTACTCACCCTCATGCAAAACTCTGGAGCACTTTTTTGATGTCTGAAATTCAGCTGGAGATCTGGGGGGAATGTTGTCAACAACTAAACTAAACTATACTAAACTAAACTAATCTAAACTAAACTATCTAAACTATACTAACTAAATACTAGTTTAAATACTAAACTATCCACAAAGCTGCCCCAGGAGCTAGAATGCTGTGGGAAGTACGGTGCACTGAGCCCTGTCCTCTAATGTCTGAATGTTCTTCCCTTTAGTCCGTTCATTGCTTTTCCCCTGCTGTCCCCCCCTTCGAGGGGGAGTCTTCTCCAGTTTCAGTTGCTGACTCCACTATTAAGAGGGCCTACGAACAAGCTCCGTCCGGACCGGGAGGACACTCCTGACGGTCCTGCCCGTGGACTGGCTTTGGTTCTACCTCTGGGATCCGTAGTTCTTGTGCTGGACCGTCCAACGGACTGTCCTCAACATAGTCCTAGGCTTTACTTCTTATTGTCTCATGCTAGCTGTTGCCAAAGCTGTCCGTCCCTGGGAGAGGGATCCCTCCATACTGTGGTTCTCCCCAAGATTTCTTCTTCTCCCACTGGGTTTCTGGAGTTTTTTCTTGCCGGATGTGAGGGTCTAAGGCGGTGGTTGCTTCGTTCTGTCTCGTTACTGTAAATTTGACATATTAACATTATGCTTATTCACTGTTTTTATTTTTACCGACCAATGTAACATCTTGAAGCCTCTGAGGCAGCTGCTGTTGTGATACTGGGCTATACAAAAATACACTGAAATTGATTGATTGAACAAACTTCCATATAACAGGGACCAATAGAGCCCGAAAGAAAACGGTCCATAAAGTCCACAAAACGTGCCTGTTTTCCTTCATACTGCTCGTCCGCTGTAATCTAAGTGTCCTGAGCGGGTAACGTCCATAATTAATTCGAAACGAGGTCAATTAGTACATTTTTCGAGAGTAAAAATGGGTTAGGGTTAGGTTAAAACTTTCTATTGTTCCCTGTTACATGGAAGTTTGTTGACAACAAAAATCCCCCCAGATCTCCAGCTGCATTTCAGACATCAAAAAAGTGCTCCAGACTTTTTCTCAGCATGAGGGTGAGTAGAAAATGAGGCCAAATCATTTTTTGGGTGAAGTATTCCTTTAATATGTTAGAATATTTATTATTTTATGCAATTAACATGAGTTCTGAGCACAGGTATGGATACTTGGGGAGCTGAACTCTCCCACAGGCATCTTCCCACTCTTTTCTTAATTTTCTCTCTTTTTTTTTTTTTTTTTTTTTTTCCCCTTGTCCTGTTCAGCAGCTGGGGAGTGCAATATTGTATTATTGTAGCCTTTTACTATCTGAACAGATTTTAATGTCAGCAGCAGGACGAGAACTTAATTTTCTCTCTTTAGGAAAGCTGTGGATGCTCACCACACTTCCTTTATTTCCCTCGTTTCCAAAATTACATCCAAAAGTGACGCAATGTGGCATTTTGTTCGGTTGTAGCCGACGACAGAAGTACTTGGTGAGTGGTTTGTGGCTTTGCTCGGTGAACAGACAACTACCTGACGTCATCACTCCCAGAATGCATTGCGGTGGTTGCGGCCAAAACATGGCCGCAACCATGTAAACAATAATCTTATAAACGAGTGACATTTTATAACTTACGCATTATGTTTATACTTTTCTCACAGCGTATTTTAAAGGTATAATACAGGATTTTGATTTCCGGGTGGATCACCTAAATAACTGGTGGGTCTGTTTGTCCATCATTCTGACGAGCTGCTTTCATCAGGCGGTTCTCCGTGCTCGCGCCCAATCAGCTTCTCCCTTTTGCGCATTCAGAGTGTTTCTGTAGCCGTGAGCTTCTGAGCTCGTACTGACCGATGGCGAGTCTGACATAATGAAACTGGAACTGTTTCGGAAAACAGTTCCAGTTTCCTGGGAGAAGCAGGACAGCCGGGCGGATGGTCTGGCGCATGGCGTTGTTCAAAAAGTGAGCAACAGACGTTTGGCTTCATCTTTTCGAGAAAATCCTGTATTAGACCTTTAAGTGGAGACATCAGTGGCAACATTTGTGGAGCTAATAGTTGTTTTAATCGGGGTTCGCTTTAAGGTGTTAAGGAGATAACATTTTAAATGTAATTATTTTAGATATTTGTGGAAGTAGCAGTCATGATAAGTCATTCTGATATCTACTGAAAAGTCCTACTGGCATCTTTATTTGTATGTAATTTCATTGCATATACTGTGTTTCTTTCAGAGGTTCTGTCCTATCAGGACCGGCTGGACCAGGCCTGTCTCTGGACCCACATCTGAGCTGCAGTGGAGGATGAAACGGTTCCAGCTTCTCAGCTGAGCGGTGGAGGGATGTTCCTGGTTCACAGGTGGAGTGGTAAAGATGTAGAAGCAGGAAATGGGGTCCAGGATGTTCTGATGCTCCATCTGATCAGTCACTCTTAAGGACCACTGAGTTTTGAACAGATTGTCACTGTGATCAGTTAAACCAGTGCTGATCGATTGTAAAGACGTAAAAACTGTTTTGTACTGCAGCATAAAAGTATGTTGAAAATAGTGGTTGTTCATTTAAGTTCTCTCAACATTGCCCTTTGCATTTTTTCAACCTATTGTTGAATAAATCTGTTGTGCTTTTACAGATCTTTTGCTTTCTTACATGATTCAAAATCTTTTACGTAACAACTTTGTCATATTGTTTACAACAGCAGAGAGTAATCCGAGCTTAAATAAAAACTTTATTGATAATATCGATTACACCTCCACAACAAAAACAAATCCACAATCATGTTATTAATGGTTCTCATGGTTCCTGACATCCTCGGTGTTGATCAGGTCTATGGCCTCATTATAGTGCCAAAATTTCACGGGCATAAAATTCATAATTGCGCACAGTTAAACCACTTTCTGTGCGCTCGCGACAGGAAAAGAAAACAAATTAAAAATTTGTTGACATCATTCAGCCACAGAACCAAAATTTGAACATTAACCATTCAAGTTCTCAGACTGAACAATTCAAGTCAACATTCCAACAGAGTTCAGAAACACATACAGATATTCTAATTTTTTTTACTTTAACTTTAAAGGTGCATTAAGGAGTTTTTCAACTTTAAAAATACTTATTTTCCTCCATAAATATGTTCCACATTTTTAATGCTGTGTACAATGAGCCCTGACAGATTCATCACCAGAACCTCTAACAGGCTAAACTGTCACATGAAAGTCACAGTGCCGGTCCGGCTGCAGAGGTTTTTGGGGGAGAATTTGACAGGAATGATGTAATGCGCGCTCCGGCTGGTTAGGTTTCATTTTGTCCGCCATTACTCCGCCAGATGCTTAGTGAGCAACAGCTGAGCAGGATCTTCCAGAAAGTCAGAACAGACTGGCTTCTAGCACTGCAGCTCCACACAGACTCCACCAGGGAGAAGACACTGACATCTTACTGGAGTGTTACTAAACGAGCGAAGACGGAGTTCCCCTCTTCCGTGCACGGGAGCCACAGGGCCGAGTGTTTCACTAAGCTGCATTACGCCCAAGGCCTGCAGGGGGCGCTGTTTCGCATAAAACGTGCAAACTCCTTAAAGCACCTTTAAAGTTTTCTTCACTTTAAACTCAAATGAACTTTAATTCAAACTGCAATGTCAAATTAAAAAATGCCTCAATGTTTTTACTTTGAATTCAAAAGAAATTTCTTAATTTAAACTCCAATCAAAATCCAGAAAGTCCAAACCATTCCACTAGCCAACACAAACCATAACCTCAAACCCTCAAGAAAGACATCATTTCTACACACCGTTGGTGTCTTTGGCTGGAAGCCACCGGGCTTGTGTCTCTCTGCTCCTCTTCTCAGAGACTGACTGAGCTTTCCCAGACCTCCCCAGGGGCTTTGAATCACTGAGTGATCACTGAGCTCCTGCCCGTCCTTCCCAGCTGCTCTTGATCAGGGAGGACCTGCTGCTGGTAGTGCACTCTGGGAAATGCAGTGTTTTTCCCACATCTCAGTGGCTCAGCTCAATAATGTCGCCGCATGTGCAGAAAGAGGTTGCACACGCAGAAAGATCGCACTCACAGAAAGACATCTCATGCACGCAGAAAGAGATCACATGCGCTCAGAAAGAGATGAGAAGCACGCGCTCAGCCGTCCAGATGTTCAGCATCACTGAGGAGCAGCTCGGACGTTCATCACGTTGGATCCAGTTCAGCCTCTGCTGCTCAAGATCCTCAGGAAGGGTTTCTGGCAGGACAGCAGGGATGTCTGGCTGGAACAGGGCCCTGGTTCTCTGGCCTAAACAAACACACAGGGATGGGTACTGATATTAAATGCTGTTTAATCCCTCATCATCTTCTAGCTTTGATGGTTCTGTGGAACAACTTAAAATCACACACTTTTACAAATCCCATTACTACATTTTTACCGGTGCGTGACTTTAAAAAATACATAAATATACAGAGATTCAGATGTGCCTTCACAATTTTATTGAGGCACTTTAATATTGACTGTCTCAAGTCCTTTTTTACATGGCATGGAAGGGAAAATCATTTCATTTCACTACGTGAAGGAAAAGAATCAGATACAGGATCTTTATGCATATGTTTAAATTAAAAGTGCATCACAAGTAGGGCTGCACGGTATACACGGTGTGACGGTATGATGGTAGAAACGATATAAATTGGACCACGGTAGAGATTTCCGCTCTACTGTCATACCGTCATCTCACCTGATATAGTCTGCTGCTGCTACGTGAATAAAATGTGAGCAAAATATCGTTCAGTCCTCCTTTACTGAAAAACGGAGCATCGCATCATTGACCATGTTACAGCTTCTTCTAGCGCTCATCTTACCGTCTAACACGCTTGTTCTAACATCATGCAGAAAGCCTGCGCTTCAGGGGCCATCCTTCTTCTGTGGTGTCTGTGTAAGAATAAGGTTGAACATGCAAACAGCACACCTAGTTGCATGAAGTGCAAATGCAGATGAATTAAACTACAGAACCCATTCAGAAACACTTCCATTATAGGTTTTACACTGCAACATTTATACCGCGATATACCGTTACCGTGGAGGGATTTAATTTATAACGTGATATGAGTTTTAGGTCATACCGCCCAGCCCTAGTCAGAAGCTGAAACTTTTTTCCGGTGGTTTTATTAAATATCAGGCATTACATTTGCTATCAGCTGGAGTTTTTTGGAGGCATTCTGAGTTTGACTATGTTACTCCGAGGACAATGACTTTAAACTCCTGAGAGTAACAGCATCTAGATACATTCACACACAAACCATCAATCCAGATAAACACATTTTTCTACATTATAACAAAATCTTTTCACTAAAATCTCACCATCATCCTCCATCCACCACCGCCGTAGCAGAGTCGTGGCCGAGTCCTTCCGGTGTTTATGGGTCGGTGGCCGCAGAGTGGATCCGTGGTCCACCACCAACTCGAGGAGGTCTTGAAAAACTTTGGGTAGCACCAAGCTCCCACTGGTTCTTTTCATCCCCCACTAAAGAAATGAGCGTCTGAGCCTCCCCAACAGACCATGGAGTTACTGTCCGCTTTGCTGAATTTTTTTTTATTGGTATTATTGTGTTCATTTACCATCTGTTGCTTTTCTCTTTCTCTTCCATATCAGTGCTTTAAACATGGCGGTGTTTTGGGTTTCACTCCAGCCACAGCTGGTCATTGATTGTTCAGTGATTTTGAGCAATCAGCGACCAGTATGTTTTTTTTGTTTTTTTGTTTTGTTTCTTTGTTTTTTTTTAACCCTTGTCCTGTTCGGCAGCTGGGGCGTGCAATATTGTACGATTGGAGCCTTTTACTGTCCGAACCGATTTTACTGTTGGCAGCAGCAGGAGATTGAATCTCCTGCTGCTGCCTTTATTTGAAACTGGCATTTATATATATATATATATATATATATATATATATATATGTGTGTGTGTGTGTGTGTATGTATACAGGGATGGCTGGTATAAATGGGCTAGCAGGGCCAAGCCCTCCCAGCACAAAAAGACAGCTAATACAAAAAAAATGGGAAAATTATTTTTTTAAATAACTTACAACAGAATGTTTTAAGTATAAATAAAACACAAGTAGCAACAGCACTAATCAGTCAAAAGGAAAACATAGAATATATCTAAATATCTCTCCTGGTGTGGACGGCCCCACTGGTAGTGTTTTCCCATGATGCTTAGTGCCATGCCATGTCTCTACATTCTACAACATTCTACAATTTCATTTAGCAGATGCTTTTGTCCAAAGCGACGTACAACACAAGCAAGAATACAGACATAAGAAAGAAAGAAACCATTAGTAAATGCTTCAACTGCTTCCAGTGTGATTGGTCAAGGGAGCTGCCATCAAGTTGCAGAAGAGGAGCCACTACCCCCCCCCCCCCCCCCCCCCCCCCCCCCTTTTTTTTGTGTGTGTGTGTGTCAACTTAGTCAGTGGTCCATAAGTGCTGGGTTTAGAACACCTGATCTATTCTTCCCCGAACATGGGGTCGGATTAAGACCCTCGGTGTTCTCTGAACAATTGAGTCTTCAATTGTCTCTTGAAAGTAGAAAGAGACTCGGCGGAACGCACAGAGTTAGGAAGTTCGTTCCACCATTTGGGAACAACAGAGGAGAAGAGTCTGGCTGGAGGTTCAGAGCCGAGCTGGACTGGAAGCTCCAGACGTCTCTCACATGCAGAGCGAAGAGGGCGTGAAGGAGAGCAGACCTGGATCAGGGAGTCCAGGTCGGCCGGAGCCGTTCTTGTAAGCGTTTTGTAAGCCAGGAGGAGAGATTTGAATTTGATCCTGGCTGCAACTGGAAGCCAGTGAAGGGAGATGAACAGAGGAGGACCTGAGCTCTTTTGGGCTGGTTGAAGACCAGACCTGCTGCATTCTGGATCCTCTGTAGAGGTTTGACTGGACCTGCAGGGAGACCCGCCAGAAGAGAGTTGCAGTAGTCAATGCGTGACACCATGAGAGCCTGAACCAGAAGCTGTGTGGCCTGTTGGGTCAGGAAGGGTCTGATCTTCCTGATGTTGTAGAGGGCATAACGACAAGACCGAGAACCTGACGCCACATGAACCTTAAAGGTCAGCAGGTCATCAATCATGACACCCAGGTTTCTGGTTGAGTTTGTGGCACAAGTAGGCTGGAGTGAAGTTGGACACTGATCTGAGGACAGATGGACAAGCTGGACAGACCATGAGTTCAGTCTTAGACAGATTTAGCTGAAGGTGACGTTCCTTCATCCAGGTGGAGATATCAGCCAGACAAGCTGATATCCGAGCTGAGACTGTGGTGTCGTCAGGAGGAAAGAGAGGAAGAGCTGAGTGTCGTCAGCATACAGTGGTAGGAGAAGCCATGGGAGCGAATCACTGCACCAGGTGAGGTGGTGTACAGAGAGAAGAGTAAGGGGCCAAGCACAGACCCCTGAGGGACCCCTCTGATAGGCCATGTGACCTCGACACCTCCCCTCACCATGAAACTCTGAAAGATCTGCCTGTGAGGTGGACCTGGACCACAACAGGACGGAACCTGAGAGGCCGAGGTCAGAGAGTGGAGAGGAGGATCTGATGGTTCAGCAGACAAGTCCAGCAGCAGGAGGACAGAGGACTGTCCAGCAGCAGGAGGACAGAGGACTGACCAGCAGCAGGAGGACAGAGGACTGACCAGCAGCAGGACAGATGACTATCCAGCAGCAGGAGGACAAAGGACTGACGAGCAGCAGGAGGACAGAGGACTGACCAGCAGCAGGAGGACAGAGGACTGACGAGCAGCAGGAGGACAGAGGACTGAGCAGCAGCAGGAGGACAGAGGACTGACCAGCAGCAGGAGGACAGAGGACTGACCAGCAGCAGGAGGACAGAGGACTGTCCAGCAGCAGGAGGACAGAGGACTGATCAGCAGCAGGAGGACAGAGGACTGACGAGCAGCAGGAGGACAGAGGACTGAGCAGCAGCAGGAGGACAGAGGACTGAGCAGCAGCAGGAGGACAGAGGACTGAGCAGCAGCAGGAGGACAGAGGACTGAGCAGCAGCAGGAGGACAGAGGACTGTCCAGCAGCAGGAGGACAGAGGACTGACCAGCAGCAGGAGGACAGAGGACTGTCCAGCAGCAGGAGGACAGAGGACTGACCAGCAGCAGGAGGACAGAGGACGGACCAGCAGCAGGAGGACAGAGGACTGACCAGCAGCAGGAGGACAGAGGACTGTCCAGCAGCAGGAGGACAGAGGACTGACCAGCAGCAGGAGGACAGAGGACTGACCAGAGACTCTGGGACTGACAGGAGAGCAGTCTGGGTGGAGTGGTCTCATCTGAAGCCTGACTGAAAAGGGTCCAGCAGGTTCTGGTTCCGCAGGAGTTCAGAGTCTTGGTTAAATACTGAGCCTCCAGTATTTGACAGGAATGGTAGAAGTGAGACTGGCCTGGAGTCTTCAGCCTGGGCTGGGTTGAGATGAGGCTTTCTGAGCAGTGGGGGACGCGGGCTGGTTTAACAGTAACAGGAAAAATGCCGGTTTCCAGGGAGGAAGTGACAATGTGAGACTGCAGGTCTGATTGTGGACCAGATGGTCTGCAGGATGCTGCTGGGTGTTGGATCCAGAGGACATGTTGTCGGTTTTGAGCTCAGAAGAAGTCTGGAGACCTCGTCCTCACTCAGAGGAGCAAACGAGCAGAGAGAAGGAGCAGTGGTGGGTCTGAGCTGACTGGGCCGGTCCGGCTCAGAGAACTGGTTCTGACTGCAGCCTCCTTCTCAGTGGAAAAGGAGGCGAACATGTCAGGATCAGCTCAGTGGACGACTGAGCAGCTGGAGGAGGAAGCAGGGAGTTGAACGCCATAAACAGTTTTCTGGAATCAGAAGCTGCACAGATCTGGTTCTGATAAAAAGCTTTCTTTGCAGACTGCAGGCGGGAGGTAAAGGAAGCAAGTTTCTGTTAGTATGAGGACCAATCAGCGGCTCGTGGGATTTACGCCACTTTCTTTCTGCTGCCCTGAGTCCAGCTCTTTGTTCTCTCAGAACTTCTGAGAGCCATGGACCTGGTTGTTTTGTCTTGGCTGGTTTGGACACCCGGGGGCAGAGTTTGTCCAAAGAGGACCAGAGAGGACCAGAGTGTTTCTGTAGCCTCATTAACAGGAAGTGATGAGAAGTGAGAGTAGTCCGGCAGGACGGAGCTGAGCTGCTGTGAGGGACTTCAGGGTTCTGGAAGGAGACCATCTGTGTCGGTGTCTGCAACGGCAGAAAGGCAGCCGCAAATTTTACCAAGACATGGTCAGATAGGTGTAGTGGAGTAACCATCACCTCTGCTATGGAGCAGTTACGAGTCAGCACCAAGTCAAGGATTTTGCCAGCTCTGTGTGTGTGTGTGTGGGGGGGGAGGCGGAGCCAGTACCTTTCCTGTGTGTAAAAAAATTGGGAGTATGTCTGTTTGTGTGTGTGTGTGTGTGTGTGTGTGTGTGTGTGCGCGTGTGTGTGGTGTATACTTATTGATGATGCGGTTTTTATTCTTTTGTTTTCATTACTGTTTTTTACTGTTCAGCACTCTGCGTGGTTTTTATTAATATGAAAAAGTGCTCTACAAATAAAGTTTGATTTGATTTGATAAATAAGCCGTTTTTTTTTTTACTGCCCCAGCAGATACATTCATTTCGTTTTGTAAGTGATTGACAGGTGTCATGTCCCACCCACCATGGTTTGCTGAGCATTTTGGGCTAATTTCAGTCAGCCCACAGGCCACTGACTCCTGACCAATACCGGCGAGTTAATGCAGCAGTGCTGCTGTTTGTGCCTGAGTTGGGTAGGAGGGAGAAAAAGTTCAGTTATGGCGGATGTTAGCATGAACAAGGTGGATTATTTGCTTTGGATAACAACTGAATGCTCTTGCCACACTGTCTATCGAGACGGACTTCATCCAAAAATTACCAGACTTCAACGACATGGGGATTGACCTGTTTGCAACCCAGAGAGGCGTCGATGTGAGCTCCAGGTCGGCCCACGTCGACCTGTTGAAGGACTGTGACGCCTTGTTTTTGCTGAGGTCAGCTGCTGTACTGAAGGCGTGTTTGGCTACATGTCACTAAACTGTTGTAATAGTAAGACAGGTGCAGCAGGCTGTCTGTGGGCAGTCGTTGAAGTTGGATGCCCGGGGCGGGCAGACCCGAGTGCCCAGGGCCCAAGAGCCCAAGAGCTGTCCCACCCCCCACCCAGAGAGAGGGCCATGACCATACCTAGAAGAGCCGGCCTACACGGACGGCTACCCGCCCCAGGCCAGTACCCCCCCCAGCGCCCCAGCCACGTACCCCGAGATCCAGGGCACCACCCCCCCTACCGAAGCCCACCCCCAACCCGATTAAACCTGATTGTTTGTGATTAAAAATGTGGGGCAGTTACCACACCATGCCGCGAGCGAGGCTAAATGAGCAGTCCATCTGCCTGAACAGCCCCCCAGCCCCCCCGCCCCCCCCCCCCCTCCCCCCCCGACACGATGCGTCCAGTCCCCCAGATATGTGTGTTGTATGTATTTAGCAACCAGTATATGTTTAACGTCACATTTCCGGCCCGACTCAGCACAAGACTCGTGGACGTCGCAGGGCCGGAAAACCTACCCGGGTTGCACTAAAGCGGGCTGATGGAAACGAGCAGGCGCGGGGGAGAACCCAGTCGAGTCGAGCAGGGGAGGTGGAAACGACGTCCTTCTACGCGCACTGAACCAGGGTCAGTGCACGCCATTGACATGTACGCGCAGGGGGCAGGTCGAACGGCGAAGGGATTTGATTGGTTTAAAAAAAGGTGTCTCCTCAAGACTATTGGTTGGTGTTTGTCCCGTTTTCCTCCTGCTGTAGATAGCGGATATTTTCCAAACTACTTTAAAAACACGTGATGAATTACTTCCCATCGGGTCATAAAGATCATTTTAACCAGTATTTAAAAAAATGGATCTCATTCAAATCGCCAACCCCAGCTGTAAGGAAGCCTATTTTTTTGTTTAGAGAGCAGCTTCTGCTCTTTGGAGTTTTATCTTTTCAATGTAACTTCATAGGTTGATTTTGGACGATAACATTTTGGAAAGTAATCTTTTAAGTTGCTGTTGAACTACTTTTTGACTGTTCTATTTAAACTCCCTGTTCATTTTACTGTTATGTTTGCACCCTAATTAAAAAAATATTTCTAGATTTGTTTATTAAGTTACCGTTACACTACTGTTATTTATACTGTTTTATCTAAATGTCTTCATTTTACAATATTGTGTCTGCACTTTAATTTAAAAATGCAACAACATATATTCCTAGATTTATTTAAGTTGCCGTTGCACTACTGTTTAATATTGTTCTATTTAAATTCCCTTTTAATCTAAAAATATTGGGGCTGCACTTTAAGTTATTGAAAATAATTATTCCTAGACTGATTTAGTTCAATTGCATTTGCACTATAAAGTTTTTATACTGTTCTATTTGAAAATAAATGCCTTGACTTTGCTGTATTGATTCATGTTAGAGGGTTTAACCTGAGCCGGGCCTCACCACCGTGATGGTCATGTGACAGTCCTGCAGGCGAGGCCTGCTGTTATTTTATAATATACTGGTATCGGATCGGTACTCGGTATCGGCCGATACCAACTGTAAAAGTATCGGAATCGGTATCGGGAGGCAAAAAATGGTATTGGAACATCTCTGCTCCTCCTGCCGCAGTACAGCTACACAGCAGACTGAGGATACAGTAGAAATGTGTGTTACACTGTCAGTACAGCTGCTGCTGGACTGTAGAGCTGCTGGAGGAACAGTCTGGACTGATGGAGCTGATCCTGAGTCAGAAAGACAGGAAGTCAGATTCTCAGTAGGTTTAGAGGTCAAAGGTCACGTTGTTAGTATTAGTTGTGGCTGAACACAGAGTTCAGCAGAGCTCAGAACACTCAGAGCGTTTAGTGTTCACTGTGTAGGATTGTCAATACACTGAGGACGACACATTGGATTTGTCTTTATTTTTATGTTTGCTGGTGAAGTAATCTAAAAGTAACTAAAATAATCTGGTACATTACTTTTTAATTGAAGTAATTAGGTTAAGTTACTGATTACATTTTTTGACAAGTAACTTGTAATTGTACCAGATTACAATTTTAAAGCAACCCTCCCAGCCCTGGTTGTAGCAACACTGTTGCTTTAGTCCTGGATTATGTGTTACGTTCCTTCCCATTTTGGAGAATAATCATTTGCCCACGAATCGTTCCTCCGTGTTGAAAGAAACCGCTCTGCACGTCTCTGTGATTCACCTTGCAGGCTTTCACCCTTTGAAGTGAATGTGACCTGCTTCATAATATTGCTTATCAGAACTGAGACTGTCTGGGTCTTTCTTTTCAGATTGCAATGAGATGTACCCCATCTTTTCAGGACTCAAAGGGATTTGTTATTCTCATCTGCAATAAAGGAGTGAAACTAGTAATTGAGGTCCAACTTTTAGCCATAAGAAATATAAAGAAACACAAAAAACAATCCAGATTACACAGAGCTGACCCGGTCTTTTATTCCAGAGTACAGAGAGATATCCAGATTGGTAATGCAGGCCACAGATTCTCATGGAATGTAGATAACTGGAAATCCTGGGGTTTTAACTTTTTAAAGCTGAGGAAATATTCCCTTGTGTTTTGTTCTTCTTTGGACCAGAAGGGCTTTGTGGAATCAGTCATTCGGGGGATAACTCTCTCTCCATTCTGACAATCCAGAAATACAAGTAGACCTAACTCATCCTAGCCAGAACTTGAACTCACCAGTTGTGAACTTGAACATCCTATAGCTGCTCGTGCCTTCATATCATTTAGCTTTGCTCTGTAAGCTAACTGCTGTCAGTGTTTAAACTCAGCATTCACTTCATTTAGTCACAGTAACTGGGTGTGATTAAAGCAGGCTACAGTTCAGAAGTAGATCTGGCCTCCTTTGGTCCTCAGGCCCCTTGTCCAACATGTTCTCGATGTGCCTCTCATCCAACACACCTGATTCAAATGATCTGCTCATCACCAGGCTCTGCAGGATGTGTTGGAAGAGGGAAACATGTGAAACATGGAGGACAGGGACTGGGAAGCGCTGCTCTGCAGTTCTAATATGTCGCCACAGGAGCTGCTGGTGCCTGTTTCTCCCTCTACCAACCACCAGCACCACCAGAGTCCAGCAGGAGCCACAGGAATGTTGACCGGCGGTCACTTACCAGGCGCCGAGCGCTGCAGGAACAATCAGCCCATTCTCCAGCACCATGTGACCGAAACGTGCACACTGCAAGTGACAGGGGCGTGCACGGCGTTCAAAGAGCCAACAGTTCGAAGGCTGTTTCTCTGCTGCTGCTCTGGGTTCTTCTCTTCTCCCCCTGCTTCCCACTTCTCATTTCTCAAGCAAACTTTCCTGGTCTTCCCTCCTCTGTCACCTCTCCTCCTCCTCCTCCTCCTCCTCCTCCTCCTCACACAGGAGCCAATCAACAAGCAGTAAACACTGCGTCAGGGTCCTCCTCTTCCTCCTGCCCCGCCTCCTGCTCCCTGTCACAATAATCAGTGCAGTTGAAGTTTGATCATCAGGCTGTTCTGCCCTTCAGTCAGGAACCTGCTGGAGAGGAGAAAGCCAAACGCTCCTCATGCTGCTTTGGACACTGAGCTCTTCTTTACCTTACTCTCTAAAACAGACTTGACAGAACTCCTGGACAGGCTCCCCCCTCCAGCACGGCCCAGTCCTGGGTTCAGAGTCCGCTGGTCATCTATCACAGGGCTGCTTCAACTACTTCCTGTTGCTCATTTTGCCACCATCTCACCTGTTGACACGTTTTTGAACGTTTTGTCTTCTACTTGGTTTTTACTTTCCAAATTCCTGCTTCCTGTTGTTGTGTACATCATTTCTTGACTCCACCTACGAGGAAGCTCATACACAGAATGGACAAGCAGCGCAGAGAACACTATTCACTGTCTGACAGTCAGATGAAGAAGAAGAAGAGGAAGAAGAAATTCTACAATTCTACAATTCTGCAATTTCATTTAGCAGACGCTTTTGTCCAAAGCGACGTACAACACAAGCAAGAATATAGACATTAGAAAGAAAGAAACCATTAGTGAATGCATCAATTGCTTCAAGTGCGATTGGTCAAGGGAGTTGCCATCAAGTTGCAGAACCAGACCCAGAGGAGACATATGGCTCTTTTCCACTCGTCTCTGCTTGGCTCTGCAGTTTACTTTGGCCCCCCTTGGCCCCCCTTGGCCCCCCTCGGCCCCCCTCGGCCCTGGTGGTTTTCCATCATACAGAGTACCGGCTTAGAGTGGATGGTGTTGTCATGGCAACGCGACTCCAGTGTTTATGACAAAGAAACTGTTTCCACACCAGCGTATTAATAGACATAACAAAAGCATAATGAATTCAGTCCAGAGTATGTTCAAGACTGTTTACACGCCCCCTCCTGCTGCTCACCTGTGGTGGCCATAGGAGGCTGAACCAGCTCCATCAAGCTGAACCAGCTCCACCAGGCTGAACCAGCTCCATCGGGCTGAACCAGCTCCACCAGGCTGACCAAGCTCCACCAGGCTGACCAAGCTCCATCAGGCTGAACCAGCTCCACCAGGCTGACCAAGCTCCACCAGGCTGAACCAGCTCCACCAGGCTGAACCAGCTCCATCAGGGTGAACCAGCTCCATCAGGGTGAACCAGCTCCATCAGGCTGAACCAGCTCCATCAGGCTGAACCAGCTCCACCAGGCTGAACCAGCTCCATCGGGCTGAACCAGCTCCATCAAGCTGAACCAGCTCCACCAGGCTGAACCAGCTCCATCAAGCTGAACCAGCTCCATCAGGCTGAACCAGCTCCATCAGGCTGAACCAGCTCCATCAGGCTGAACCAGCTCCACCAGGCTGAACCAGCTCCATCAGGCTGAACCAGCTCCACCAGGCTGAACCAGCTCCACCAGGCTGAACCAGCTCCACCAGGCAGAACCAGCTCCACCAGGCTGACCAAGCTCCACCAGGCTGAACCAGCTCCATCAGGGTGAACCAGCTCCATCAGGGTGAACCAGCTCCATCAGGCTGAACCAGCTCCATCAGGCTGAACCAGCTCCACCAGGCTGAACCAGCTCCATCAGGCTGAACCAGCTCCACCAGGCTGAACCAGCTCCATCGGGCTGAACCAGCTCCATCAAGCTGAACCAGCTCCACCAGGCTGAACCAGCTCCATCAAGCTGAACCAGCTCCATCAGGCTGAACCAGCTCCACCAGGCTGAACCAGCTCCATCAGGCTGAACCAGCTCCACCAGGCTGAACCAGCTCCACCAGGCTGAACCAGCTCCACCAGGCAGAACCAGCTCCACCAGGCTGAACCAGCTCCATCAGGCTGAACCAGCTCCATCAGGCTGAACCAGCTCCATCAGGCTGAACCAGCTCCACCAGGCTGAACCAGCTCCACCAGGCTGAACCAGCTCCACCAGGCTGAACCACCTCCACCAGGCTGAACCAGCTCCATCAGGCTGAACCAGCTCCACCAGGCTGAACCAGCTCCACCAGGCTGAACCAGCTCCACCAGGCTGAACCAGCTCCACCAGGCTGAACCAGCTCCATTTGGCTGAACCAGCTCCACCAGGCTGAACCAGCTCCACCAGGCTGAACCAGCTCCATCAAGCTGAACCAGCTCCACCAGGCTGACCAAGCTCCATCAGGCTGAACCAGCTCCACCAGGCTGAACCAGCTCCACCAGGCTGAACCAGCTCCACCAGGCTGAACCAGCTCCACCAGGCTGAACCAGCTCCATTTGGCTGAACCAGCTCCACCAGGCTGAACCAGCTCCACCAGGCTGAACCAGCTCCATCAAGCTGAACCAGCTCCATCAGGCTGAACCAGCTCCACCAGGCTGAACCAGCTCCACCAGGCTGAACCAGCTCCAGCAGGCTGAACCAGCTCCAGCACCCTGTAGTGCCCTCCCTGCAGCTCCTGTTGAATCCTTTCCTCAGCCTCCACATGTCTGCACTTGCTCTCTCCTCCTCCTCCCCCATTTCTTTCTCTCCTCCTTCCCCCACTCCTCCCCTGCTCCTCCCCCCACTCCTCTCTCTCCTCCTGCACTCCTCCCCCTGTTCCTGTCTTCCCCCCCCCCACTCCTCCTCCTCCTCCCCAGCTCCTCCCCCGCTCCTCCCTCTGTGGGCCACACAGCAGGGTGCTTCCTGCGGAGGTGCAGATGCCTTCAGATGCCTTCAGCCTGCAGAAATGATGAACAACCTCCAGCTTCTCTTCAGTAAGTACGAACATGCTGACTGCACACTTCTCAGTTTGACAGGAAGTCAAGTTTCTCACACTTTGAATGTACTGAACAACCACATACACACACACACACACACACACACACACACAATACAAAAAGAGGACAGACAATAATAATGTAATGGTCTGTTTCAGTGTTGCTGATCCCTGAACAGATATCAACATACCTGCTCCGTAAGTTTAACTTTGTGTCTAAGTGTGTGTTTTTACTTTCAAATGAAACACCTGCTCCACTTTGCTTGTATGGTTTTGTGTGTGTGTGTGTGTGTGTGTGTGTGTGTGTGTGTGTGTGTGTGTGTGTGTGTGTGTGTGTGTCTCTCTCTCTCTCTTTCTCTCTCTCTCTGTGTCTCTGTCTTTCTGTCTCTCCGTGTGTCTCAGCGTCCCTGGTGGTCGTCCCCAGCCGCTCTCAGTTCTTCGAGTATGAGATGGTGTCTCTGAGCTGTGAGCAGACGGGCTCTGCTGATTGGACGGTGTGGAGGTACTCTGAGTCTGGGTGAGTGGTTCAACCTGTGGCTCGCCGTTACATCCGGGCAGCTGCTGACGTTGCCGTGGAGAGGACGTCAGTTCACGCGGTTGCCATGGCGACATTTCGGCTGACCGCTCCGCTCTGCCGCACGTCGACAGGTCCGAGCTGTCGCCGTGCCGCTCGGGGTGGGGCGACCTAGGCTCCGCCTCCACCTGCCAGCTGGCCAACGTGAAGCCGTACCACAGCGGCGTGTACTGGTGTGAGTCGGCACTGCGGGACAGCAGCCAGGCCGTCCACGTCCAGGTCACTGGTGAGCACCACTTCCTGTCTGGAAGAGTGTCCTCCGAGTCCGAGCTGTCCAGTGAGAGTTCTGACCATGACGCAACAGGCCTGTTCAAAGCCTGATCACACATGTTCAGGATGTTTTTGGAGGCTGTTGCATTTCTCTTAAAGCTGATTTCATACCTAATAATAAGTTAAAGGGTTACTTCAACATTTTGGCAAATTGGCCCATTTCGCGCAATTCCTTAGTCATTAGAGCAGCAGACTGACTGTTTCTGTGAGGGCGAGCTGTTGTTTATCCAGAGGAGAGTCAGGAAGGTTTTCTGGACGGACACAATGGAAGTGGACGGTATTTTGTTCCTCCTCGTCAAACTCATCAAATACACAATCCAACAACCCCAAAACACTTTGGTGGACACGTTATAATCCACACATTCACTACGCTGTGGAACACCAACAAATAATACTGTAGCGTTACGACACTGAAGCAAATACTGGGAACTACTTTTTCTTTTGAAATCACTACGCCCAGACGCCTTGTTTAGTAAGTAGTTCCGTCTCAGCAATCTTCGCATAAACAACTCAATCTGGCAATGTTGCATTAATATTCCACAGCGTAGTGAATGTGTGGATTATAACGTGTCCACCAAAGTGTTTTGGGGTTGTTGGATTGTGTATTTGATGAGTTTGACGAGGGGGAACAAAAATACCGTCCACTTCCATTGTGTCCGTCCTGAAAACCTTCCCCGACTCACCTCTGGATAAACAACAGCTCGCCCTCACAAAAACAGTCAGTCTGCTGTTCTAAATGACTAAGGAATTGCACTAAATGGGCCAATTTTCAAAAATGTTGAAGTATAGCTTTAAACATGGCTCTATGGCATAACAGCCTAGACTTTGCGCTATGAGAGCATCATACAGACATTGGTTTTTCTACCCTGCAATGGATCAAATCTGTCACGTTATCAATAAATCTTCCAGGACAACACCCAGCCATGTTGCTGTTTAACTGCTGCTGGTTTTCAGTTTGACACTTTGATGGCACTAATGTGTTAACGCAGCCAGAAACCCATGAGAACAAACTACAGAGACGAGTGCAGGACAGACAACAGCGGAACCGAGCGGCAATTGTCCCAACTGTCTCACTGTATGGCTCTGCTCTGTGTCTCCTCCTCTGAGTCTCTTTCTGTCTCCTTCTCCAACACACCAGCAAGGCCATGAGCATGAAATCAGTGGTGAGCGCTACTTCCTGTTTGTCGCACAGGAAGAGGAAGTGGTTTCTGAGCAGCAAAGCCTGGACAACTGTCCTCAATTACTCTTGTCTGCATGTCCTCTTCTGAGTCTCCTTTGTGTCTTGTCTCCTCCATTGTCTCTTCCCTTTGTTCTCGTCATATCTCATCTTCTGTGTCTCCTCCTCCTCCTTCTGGTTGTCCAGAGGGATCGGTTGTCCTGGACAGTCCAGTCGTCCCGGTGATGGTGGGTCAGGACGCCACTCTGCGCTGCAGAAGCAGAACGATGAAGAACATTACTGCTGAGTTCTTTAAAAACGGCGTCCTGATGAAGGCAGAGCCCTCAGATCACATGATCATCCGCCATGTCTCCAGGTCAGATGAGGCCGTCTACAAATGCCGCATCAGCGGACAGGGAGAGTCTTTATCCAGCTGGCTGCTGGTCCGTGGTATGAACACCGTCTGCTTGAGGAACGGTATCAGCTAATTTAAACCTGGATGATTGAGCTGAAGCTTGACTCAACAAGATTAATCCTGAACCAGATTCAATCTGAATGCACCAGCTTAAACCTGAATGAACCAGCTGAAGCTGACTGATCCAGCTTAAACCTGAATAAACCAGTTTAAACCTGAATGAACCAGATCCAACCTGAATGAACCAGATTCAGTCTGAATGAACCAGCTTAAACCTGAATGAACCAGATTCAACTCAACTCGAGCAGATTTAACCTGAATGAATCAGCTGAAGCTGACTGGTCCAGCTTAAACCTGAATAAACCAAGTTAAACCTGAATGAAACAGATTAAACCTGGATAAACCAGATCCAACCAGATTTAACCCGCCTAAAGCTGAATGAATCAGTTTGAAGCTGAGTGATCCAGTTGAAACCTGATCGTAGTCTTGTCCCGGTGTGTCTCTTGGTCCTCTATGGGACTGAATGACTGTTGTTGTTTCTTCAGATGATTCCAGTCCGATGCTGCTCACGGTGTCACCGGACGTGTCGCAGCTGTTTGAGTATGATAGCTTAATCTTAAGCTGTGGCGCTAACAGCAGTGCCATGGGATGGACGATCCGCCGCTTCACCAACGCTCCGCCCAGGAGATCCGGCACATGTGGACAGCAGTGGGGGAGCCCCGTGGCATCCGGCTGCCGGCTAAACGCCGTCAAAAAGCGCGACGGTGCAGTGTACTGGTGCGAATCCCGCAGCATGCAGCGCAGCAACTCACTCAACATCAGCGTGTTCGGTGAGCTCCCACTTCCTGTCACATCATACATGGTGCAACCACATCTATGAAACCAAACACTGAGGGCACCAAGTCAGTTCGATTCAGGTTCATTTAAAGCAACAGTCATTTCCAGACACTTTCAGTTGAACTTGAGAAGCATAAGTGACTGTCACTGCATGAGAAACAAGACTGTCAGTCGTCCAGCTGCTGGAAACCTACCATATTCCCACAGCAGGACTGGTTGAGGGATCTGTTGCTATTGATTGACCCCAGCTTCCTGTCCAGCAGCCACAGCCCACACCGGCTTCCTGTCCAGCCTCAGCGTCTGTGGCAGGACTGACTGGAACAAGTTAGCCAGGCTGTCCCAGAGTGCCCATGCTCAGTTGGAGACGAAGCAGCTGTGTTGCATGTTATTTTGTTAAACTTTAATAATGCAGAGCAGCCAGAAAACAAACCGCTTAGAAACTAATGGGGTGTTTCCACCGGCCTTACTCTTCTCTACTCAGCTTGGCTCTAACCCGCTTGTGGGCGTTTCCAACAGCCCGCTTTACTGCAACCCGGGTAGGAGTCAGGCCGAGTCAGGCCGAGTCAGGCCGGAAATGTGACGTCAAACACATGCTGGTTGCTGATTGGTCAAAATCACTGAACAATCAACGACCAGCCGTGGCTCGAGTGAAACCCGATACCCAAAGCACTGCCATCTTTCCCGCCTTCTCATTTCCCCACCCACTGACAACTGAGACGAACCAGGCTGGTGGAGACACAACCAAGCCGAGTAGAGTGGAGTGGGGCGCAGTGGGGTAGAGTAGAGTAGAGTAGAGTAGAGTAGAGTAGAGTAGAGTAGAGTAGGGTAGAGTAGAGTAGAGTAGAGTAGAGTAGAGTAGAGTAGAGTAGAGTAGAGTAGGGTAGAGTAGAGTAGGGTAGAGTAGAGTAGAGTAGAGTAGAGTAGAGTAGAGTAGGGTAGGGTAGGGTAGGGTAGAGTAGAGTCGAGTAGAGTAGAGTAGAGTAGAGTAGAGTAGAGTAGGGTAGAGTAGAGTAGAGTAGAGTAGGGTAGGGTAGGGTAGAGTAGAGTCGAGTAGAGTAGAGTAGAGTAGAGTAGAGTAGAGTAGGGTAGAGTAGAGTAGAGTAGGGTAGAGTAGAGTAGAGTAGAGTAGAGTAGAGTAGAGTAGAGTAGAGTAGGGCCGGTGGAAACACGCCATAACAGTAGGAGAGTTCAGTCCGCAGTGCAGTGGAGGTTCTGGCTTGTTTTGCGCTTTGTCCCCTCACCCCAACTGGACTAGCAGAAAGTCTCCACCTCTGAGCCTGGTTCTGCAGGGTTCTTCTCTGAGCTGGTTCTGCAGGGTTCTTCTCCTCTGAGCCTGGTTCTGCAGGGTTCTTCTCTGAGCTGGTTCTGCAGGGTTCTTCTCCTCTGAGCCTGGTTCTGCAGGGTTCTTCTCTGAGCTGGTTCTGCAGGGTTCTTCTCCTCTGAGCCTGGTTCTGCAGGGTTCTTCTCTGAGCTGGTTCTGCAGGGTTCTTCTCTGAGCTGGTTCTGCAGGGTTCTTCTCTGAGCTGGTTCTGCAGGGTTCTTCTCTGAGCCTGGTTCTGCAGGGTTCTTCTCTGAGCTGGTTCTGCAGGGTTCTTCTCCTCTGAGCCTGGTTCTGCAGGGTTCTTCTCTGAGCTGGTTCTGCAGGGTTCTTCTCCTCTGAGCCTGGTTCTGCAGGGTTCTTCTCTGAGCTGGTTCTGCAGGGTTCTTCTCCTCTGAGCCTGGTTCTGCAGGGTTCTTCTCTGAGCTGGTTCTGCAGGGTTCTTCTCTGAGCTGGTTCTGCAGGGTTCTTCTCTGAGCTGGTTCTGCAGGGTTCTTCTCTGAGCTGGTTCTGCAGGGTTCTTCTCCTCTGAGCCAGATTCTGCAGGGTTCTTCCCTTTCAAAGAGAGAGCTTTTCTTTTCCACACACTGTATGAAAAGAGGGATTTTCATCAGTATGAAGCCCATGTGAGTACCACACACACACACACACACACACACACACACACACACACACACACACACACACACACACACACACAGACTGAGCACTGATTGTGCTCCTGGTATAGAGTACCTCCATGTTCCTCAGTGGTTCGAGTCCAGGTCCAAAGTCTTCACGCCTCCCTCCTCTCTGGGTTTCTACACCCTCCAGACTCCTCCGTCATCCTGCAGAGTCCTGTCCTCCCAGTGATGGAGGGTGACAACGTCACCCTGACCTGTCGGACCAAGTCCTCCGTCTTCCCGTCGTCTTTCTTCAAAGATGGCGCCCTCATCAGTTCTGAGTCCTCAAACCAGCTGACCCTCCACCAGGTGAGCGGCGCCGATGGGGGCGAGTACAGCTGCTCCATCACCGGGCAGGGAGAGTCAGCACCGAGCCAGCTGTCAGTCCGAGGTGAGCTGCAATGGTGGACTTCCTGCTTCCTGTGTCTTGCTTCCTGCTTCCTGCTTCCTGCTCCCTGCGTCTTGCTTCCTTTTTTTTTTTTTCTTTTTTTTTTGTGTGTTTGTAGATTATTGTTTTTTGACTCAAAAAACAAAAGAAACCTTCAGATTTGAAAAGACAGAAAACAACCGACTGGATGTTCTGAGGGAACCACGTTCTCCTCACTGCAGCGCGGCTTCATGAACACTCCTACAAACTGAAATATTAGGTGCGTTGGACATGAGAAAGCCAGAGGCAGACCTTTGAGACTTCTGAGCCGCCCCGCCCAGATGTGGCCCGGGTCACTGATACGTAGGACCTACGTAGGGCATCGAAAACTCGCGAGACCCAAACGAGATGGGTCCCAGAGGAGCTGCTGTGAGCTGCTGGAGAGCAACTCACCCTGCCTGGCCCAGCGCTCTGGTTCAGACAGGCAGGGGATTGGACCCCAGCCCACTCCTCATCAGTTTGATGACAACACGCTTTATTTGCATAAATAAACACCCAGTCCCGGCTCCAGCCCAGTGTAGAGGGGGGAGGGGAGGGGGGGGGGCGGCTACAAACGGGGGGGTGGCGAAAAAGTAACGGAGCAACACAAAGACAGAATCCACAGATCAGAGGCCTGTTCTACTGTGTCCAACAACATATGATCATGAATCACACTGCTAAAAAGCACAAATAGTAATAAAACAAATGATAAAATAACCAGCCCTCACCTTTATTAGAGCTGGAGTCTCCACTTTTTTTGGGGGGGAATTTTGAATAGCACAACACTTCATATTGATTTGACCAAGCCAGTGGAGTTTGCTGTTGTTTTTTTAAGCACAAAATAGACTGAAAACTTTATTTATTAATTTTTTGGACTGAGGGGGCGAGGCAGTCTGCCCCCCTTGATGCCTGGTGGCACTTGCAGCAGCAGCACACACACTTCACATGACAGAAGCCAAAACGTAACTTAAAATTATTTTGTTTTTTTTAAATTGTATTCATTTCAGTTAACTGAATATGAATTAACACAATGTGACACACAAAAGAAATTATGAATTCTTTTGTTTTTAATAAGAAAAACAAAATTACCCCTCTGACAGCCAGGGGGGGCAAGGAGGCACAGGCGGGGGGGGGGGGGGGGGGGGGGGGGGGGCATTGCCACCCCGGACGACGGGCCTGTAAACACCCCCCACAGTGGAGTCATGAGAAACACCAACATGGAGAACACGGGGTTGTCCGACTTGGAGGCAGACTGATAACTCCGCCCCACGGCTGCGCCGTCTGCTTCGTCTAGCTCCGCCTACCTCTGGCTCTGCCATCGTGAACGCACCTAATTCATCCCCTGCTGATGTCACTTCCTGTGAGTCCTGCCTGCTGATGTCACTTCCTGTGAGTCCTGCCTGCTGTCACTTCCTGTGAGTCCTTTTTTTAATTTAATTTTATTTTTTTATTTAAGAGACTAAACAATACAGACAAACATAAAACATTTAAACAGACACACACCGTTCACACGTCATTACAATCAAAGGTATCAGCAGCTCTGCCGCCAGGGGAGCCATTATTAAACAAAATAACAGCGTTCATAGGAAAATAGAAAAAAACAACTATAAGCTACCGGACCAGGGATTTACTGATCCATCAGATCGGTGCAGAATTTCTCCACTAGAGCCAGAGTCTTTACAGCCTTTAAGTTTTCGATGTTAGCGATGCATTTTATGTAAAGTTTTAGTTCTTCTAGAAAGTGGCTCCAGTTCGGTTTCTTCTCCGCCCGTTTCATTTTGTGGATGTGTTTCTTTATTTTGGCGGAAGTTGGTGTTGAAAAGAATGTGGATCTCCTGGAGGCGGACGGTTCCTTTGGTTCTATTTGACAAAAAAACTCCAGCTTTAGCCCAGAAAGTTTGACTGAATGTACACTGATAGAAGAGGTGTTGTATTGTTTCATCTCCTTTGCACAAAAACAGCAGCTGTAGTCTATGTCTAACTTAAATCTTTGCAATGTTTTTTTGGCTGGATAAATATTATGAAGGATTTTAAAGGATATTTCTTTGATTTTGTTACTGATGCAGAACTCCTCTCCCACCAGCCAGGCCTGGTTCCAGTCTATTTCACCGTATATGGAGTTCCAATAGGATGTTGCTGCCGGTCGACCTGCGGGTTGAATATTATTTCTAATTAATTTGTTTGAGCATTTATTTATATCCAGTCCATTTATTAATATCTGATTTTCAGTTTTCTGGGTTTGTAGATTGAATTTGGATCCTTTTAATAGATGAATCAGGCCTTTTGGAATCCCTGAAACAATAATGTTATATTCTATTTGTGGAGGTGAGATTTGGTACTTCATGATTAATTCATTATAACTGATTATTTCACTTCCTTCTTCCTGCTCCCTGCATCTTTCTTCCTGCTTCCTGCTCCCTGCTTCCTGCTTCCTGATCCCTGCTTCCTGCTTCCTGCTCCCTGCTCCCTGCATCTTTCTTCCTGCTTCCTGCTCCCTGCGTCTTTCTTCCTGCTTCCTGCTCCCTGCATCTTTCTTCCTGCTTCCTGCTCCCTGCGTCTTTCTTTCTGCTTCCTGCTCCCTGCATCTTTATTCCTGCTTCCTGCTCCCTGCGTCTTGCTTCCTGCTTCCTGCTCCCTGCGTCTTGCTTCCTGCTTCCTGCTCCCTGCGTCTTTCTTCCTGCTTCCTGCTCCCTGCGTCTTGCTTCCTGCTTCCTGCTCCCTGCGTCTTGCTTCCTGCTTCCTGCTCCCTGCGTCTTGCTTCCTGCTTCCTGCTCCCTGCGTCTTGCTTCCTGCTTCCTGCTCCCTGCGTCTTTCTTCCTGCTTCCTGCTCCCTGCGTCTTTCTTCCTGCTTCCTGCTCCCTGCGTCTTGCTTCCTGCTTCCTGCTCCCTGCATCTTGCTTCCTGCTTCCTGCTCCCTGCATCTTTCTTCCTGCTTCCTGCTCCCTGCATCTTGCTTCCTGCTTCCTGCTCCCTGCATCTTTCTTCCTGCTCCCTGCGTCTTGCTTCCTGCTTCCTGCTCCCTGCATCTTTCTTCCTGCTTCCTGCTCCCTGCGTCTTGCTTCCTGCTTCCTGCTCCCTGCATCTTTCTTCCTGCTTCCTGCTCCCTGCGTCTTGCTTCCTGCTTCCTGCTCCCTGCATCTTTCTTCCTGCTTCCTGCTCCCTGCGTCTTGCTTCCTGCTTCCTGCTCCCTGCATCTTTCTTCCTGCTTCCTGCTCCCTGCGTCTTTCTTCCTGCTTCCTGCTTCCTGCTCCCTGCGTCTTGCTTCCTGCTTCCTGCTCCCTGCGTCTTTCTTCCTGCTTCCTGCTCCCTGCGTCTTGCTTCCTGCTTCCTGCTCCCTGCATCTTGCTTCCTGCTTCCTGCTCCCTGCATCTTTCTTCCTGCTTCCTGCTCCCTGCATCTTGCTTCCTGCTTCCTGCTCCCTGCATCTTTCTTCCTGCTCCCTGCGTCTTGCTTCCTGCTTCCTGCTCCCTGCATCTTTCTTCCTGCTTCCTGCTCCCTGCGTCTTGCTTCCTGCTTCCTGCTCCCTGCATCTTTCTTCCTGCTTCCTGCTCCCTGCATCTTGCTTCCTGCTTCCTGCTCCCTGCATCTTTCTTCCTGCTTCCTGCTCCCTGCGTCTTGCTTCCTGCTTCCTGCTTCCTGCTCCCTGCGTCTTGCTTCCTGCTTCCTGCTCCCTGCGTCTTTCTTCCTGCTTCCTGCTCCCTGCGTCTTGCTTCCTGCTTCCTGCTCCCTGCGTCTTTCTTCCTGCTTCCTGCTCCCTGCGTCTTGCTTCCTGCTTCCTGCTCCCTGCATCTTGCTTCCTGCTTCCTGCTCCCTGCATCTTTCTTCCTGCTTCCTGCTCCCTGCATCTTGCTTCCTGCTTCCTGCTCCCTGCATCTTTCTTCCTGCTCCCTGCGTCTTGCTTCCTGCTTCCTGCTCCCTGCATCTTTCTTCCTGCTTCCTGCTCCCTGCGTCTTGCTTCCTGCTTCCTGCTCCCTGCATCTTTCTTCCTGCTTCCTGCTCCCTGCGTCTTGCTTCCTGCTTCCTGCTCCCTGCATCTTTCTTCCTGCTTCCTGCTCCCTGCGTCTTGCTTCCTGCTTCCTGCTTCCTGCTCCCTGCGTCTTGCTTCCTGCTTCCTGCTCCCTGCGTCTTTCTTCCTGCTTCCTGCTCCCTGCGTCTTGCTTCCTGCTTCCTGCTTCCTGCTCCCTGCGTCTTGCTTCCTGCTTCCTGCTCCCTGCGTCTTGCTTCCTGCTTCCTGCTCCCTGCGTCTTTCTTTCTGCTTCCTGCTCCCTGCGTCTTTCTTCCTGCTTCCTGCTCCCTGCGTCTTGCTTCCTGCTTCCTGCTCCCTGTGTCTTGCTTCCTGCTTCCTGCTCCCTGCGTCTTGCTTCCTGCTTCCTGCTCCCTGCGTCTTTCTTTCTGCTTCCTGCTCCCTGCGTCTTTCTTCCTGCTTCCTGCTCCCTGCGTCTTGCTTCCTGCTTCCTGCTCCCTGCGTCTTGCTTCCTGCTTCCTGCTCCCTGCGTCTTGCTTCCTGCTTCCTTCTCCCTGCTTCCTGCTAATGTCTGACTGACCCCGCTGATGTCAGCCCCTCTTCCAGGTTCCTCTGGAGCTTATCCGGGTTCTGACCTGACCGTGACCCAGCTGGTGCTGATGGTGACCCGGTACCTGGTGGTCTGCTCACCTTATGCAGTGTCCACCGTCCTCCTGGTGTCGCTGTCCAGGCACAAGCCAGCAAGTGAGTCCAGCAGGTCACCACGGAAATGTCACTCTCAAAGAGTGGAGTTCTGGTTTGATCCCCCTTCTTTCACCCTGCAGGAAGAGAGCAGCCTGTTGCCATGACAACGCCATCTCCCAACGAGGAGGACGAGGGATTGGACCAGCAGTATGACGACGTCACCACCGAACATGACTTCTGATGGGAACTTTCCTTTTTCTCAGACGTGCAAGTGTGTGTGTGTGTGTGTGTGTGTGTGTGTGTGTGTGTGTGTGTGTGTGTGTGTGTGTGTGTGTGTGTGTGGTATTTTACTCCAGAAAACTTGAACCCTGAAGGAGTTCGTCTCTCTCGGAACATTCAGAAATCTTGTTGTGAACCTGGAATCTGGACCGAATGGTTCCTGCCCCTGCTTTACATGACGGCCCCTTTATTTGACTTTGTTAGTCTCATCTGTCTGTATCTGTTTTGGTCTTGTCTGGTTTGTATTTTTTGTGACCACTGACCTCTCTGCTCTCTTACTTGAAACAGTATTTTAAGCTGCTCTGTTAAAAAAGAGATCATTGTGTCTCAACATGACTGCCCTGCTTGAATAAAGTGCAACAACTGCATGTTTGTGTTTGAAGCTGCAGAGTGTTTGAATCATTTGTCACTCAGTTATTGTTGGTGGAGGAAGTTTTGCAGCTCCCACATCCAACAGTCACTTGCCTGGACCTGAGAGTGAGTTTCTCAGTGTGTCAGGATGTGTGCTTGTTTGTGTGTCTGCATGAATGTTGACCATCATCGTCAGTTTTCACATCCGCAACACCATGGGATGGGATCACAGTAAATAATTTATCATGTGATCATAGTAAACAACACTTCATCATGAGATCACAGTAAATAACAGTTCATCATGTGATGTGATAACAGTAAATAAGTTTATTATGAGACAACAGTAAATAAAAGTATAATGAGCTGTGATTAAAGTAAATAGGTTTATCATGAGCTCGCAGTAAATAATGTATCTTGTGATAACAGGAAATAGTTTTTCATGTTATAACAGTAAATACGTTCATAATGATGTGAAAACAGTGAAGAACCGTTTCTCAGAGATCCTGTGGCTGTGCTGGGTCGTCCTCAGTGGGCGTGGCCACTCCCCATGGCAGGCTGGGTAAAGCGTCACTCAGCCACTCCCCCCAGCTGGTCCTCACCTCCCTACAGCTTCCTTCTTCCCGTTTCACCTCCCACCCCCCCACCGCCCACTCTCGCTCCTCTTTCCTGTTCCCCGCCACCTCCTCCCTCAGAATCACACTGTAACGCTTTGTGGCTGCCCCTCCCCTACCTGTGGACACCTGCTGCCCCTCCCCCGCCCCCCTCCACATCTGAATCTCCTCCTCTCTACTCACCATGCGGTGCAGAGTCTCTCTGTAGACTCCTGCCTGCTCCTCTCCATCACCTTCCCCCACTTTGTGGACAAACAGCATGGAGTGATAAACTGCCCCCCCTCCTTCCTTCTCCTGCCCCTCCCCCCTGTTTGGTAGCAGCATCACTGCAGCCCTCCTTTCTAGCACCATAGCCAGTGGTCTGTATGCTGTCCTGTACCACATCGCTAACCGGGCTGCAGTGGCCACCATGCTGGTGAGCCCGGCCACGCTCAGCAGGAGGCCACCAGCCAACAGGAAGACACAGAAACCCCCCACTGCTCCAGCCCGGCTCGCTGCCCCTCCCGTCCCCTCCAGCCTCCCGTGTCCCCCTTCCTCTGTCACCGCTGCCTGCGGGGCTGCTGGAGTCCCAGACGAGACTGTTGGGGGTGCAGTGAGGAGAGCCGCAGGGGGAGGACTCAGGAAAGGAGGTGTGGTCCAGAGAGGAGGAGCTGCAGCTGTTACGGTAGGACTCTGCAAAGCTGCAGTGGTCTGGTATGGGGAATCGGTGGTCTGGTTTGGGGAATCAGTGCTCTGGTTTGGGGAATCGGTGGTCTGGTTTGGAGAATCAGTGCTCTGGTTTGGAGAATCGGTGGTCTGGTATGGGGAATCGGTGGTCTGGTATGGGGAATCGGTGGTCTGCTTTGGAGAATCGGTGCTCTGGTTTGGAGAATCGGTGGTCTGGTATGGGGAATCGGTGGTCTGGTATGGGGAATCGGTGGTCTGGTATGGGGAATCGGTGGTCTGGTATGGGGAATCGGTGGTCTGCTTTGGAGAATCGGTGGTCTGGTTTGGAGAATCAGTGCTCTGGTTTGGAGAATCGGTGGTCTGGTTTGGAGAATCGGTGGTCTGGTTTGGGGAATCGGTGGTCTGGTATGGGGAATCGGTGGTCTGCTTTGGAGAATCGGTGCTCTGGTTTGGGGAATCGGTGGTCTGGTTTGGAGAATCGGTGGTCTGGTATGGGGAATCGGTGGTCTGGTATGGGGAATCGGTGGTCTGCTTTGGAGAATCGGTGGTCTGGTTTGGGGAATCGGTCGTCTGGTTTGGAGAATCGGTGGTCTGCTTTGGAGAATCGGTGGTCTGGTTTGGGGAATCGGTGGTCTGGTTTGGAGAATCGGTGGTCTGGTATGGGGAATCGGTGGTCTGGTATGGGGAATCGGTGGTCTGCTTTGGAGAATCGGTGGTCTGGTTTGGGGAATCGGTCGTCTGGTTTGGAGAATCGGTGGTCTGCTTTGGAGAATCGGTGGTCTGGTTTGGGGAATCGGTGGTCTGCTTTGGAGAATCGGTGCTCTGGTTTGGGGAATCGGTGGTCTGGTTTGGAGAATCGGTGGTCTGGTATGGGGAATCGGTGGTCTGGTATGGGGAATCGGTGGTCTGCTTTGGAGAATCGGTGGTCTGGTTTGGGGAATCGGTGGTCTGGTATGGGGAATCGGTGGTCTGGTTTGGAGAATCGGTGGTCTGCTTTGGAGAATCGGTGGTCTGGTTTGGGGAATCGGTGGTCTGGTATGGGGAATCGGTGGTCTGCTTTGGAGAATCGGTGGTCTGGTTTGGAGAATCAGTGCTCTGGTTTGGAGAATCGGTGGTCTGCTTTGGAGAATTGGTGGTCTGGGTCAAAGGCCCTGTGGACTGGTGTGGAGAATGACTGCTTCTTGTCTGATCAAAATCTCCAGAAGGACCTGGCCCTGGTTCACACAGGTCACTTTTTTCCAGATTCACAACAGAAGATCCCTTGAGTGACAATGGAGACTCACAGATCTGAGGAAACGCCACAAAAAAAAAGACTTAAAAACCAACATGGAGTATCTAAAGACCCAATCTCCCTAAGACCTGAACTGTTGGAGACTTGTTCCTTCAGGGATGTGAGCGTGGCAGTATGGCAGCCGAACCTCAACATCTACAGCTGAAACCTCGTCAACTGTATAAATACACTGAGACATACAATTCCTGAAACCACTTCAGCGATTACCAAAATAGATTACCTACATGATGATCTTTACCGTCATGAAGACTAGAGGTCGACCGATTTATCGGGCTGATATTTGGACATTTTTCTCCATCGGCCATCGGCCGTATTTTCTTTTAAAAAGCCGATTTTTCATCCGTTGTATAAAATGACGCAATTTTTGATCAGGCACATGTGCAGGCAGCTAAAGCTGCCCCTCAAGAAAGGACCCCTGTGGCACGCTGCTGCATTTAGTTACGTAGGAGCGGAGTGTGCTCGGTGGAATCCAGGCTGTGGAAAAAGCTGCTCCTGTTGCATCTGCAGTGAAGAATGGATTTGTTGAACATTTCAACGTTTTTGCGGCTCTGTGGCTCCAGTCTGCAGCTTATCAGTGTTTACTGCAGAGAAAAGTTTGGCCGGGGAGCGCGCCGTGCTGCAGTGCTAACGCTGCTAACGTTGCTAACGCTGCTAATGTTGCTAACACTGTAACACTGCCAGTGTTCGACTGTCGGAGAGTTTTTTTTCTTCTTTTCCTCCGTTGTCCTGGAGCTGCACAATGTAGCGCAGGCAGGGCGCCCGGACTGAACAGGTCTGGCGGAAACCCTGCATGTTGTTAACCTCAAATGCTACTGTGTGATAAGTTTTAGCAGTAAGAGATTAGCTGGTCTGAGCTGACTCTACTTGTGCGTGTTCAACCGTGTTGGTGAAAACACACCACTACTGTAGTTAACAGCAGAACAAAGTTAATAGGAGGAAATGGCGAAGGTAAAATAGGAAATAATCAATCATGGGGCTTTTTCTGAAGCATGTATCAGCCACCCGCAAATTCCTCCACATAACGCATGACCGGAGTTCTGTTTTTATTTGTATGTATGGCTTTTTTTTACAGCCTTGTTTCTGACTACTTTTGTTCAAATTATATTAAAGTTTAAATTTCTTTTTTGACACTTTAAGAAGAGTGTGAATGTTTACTACTGCTTGTTACATTGTGTGTTTACTCAGACAAAATATTTCATTGTTTTGAAAGCTGAATAAATGTTCAAAGGACTGGACACCACTTGTTGTAATAGATTTCTTTTAGTTGCTCAAAAATTGCTGTGTTTCACAAATGTGATAAACATACAAATATACATATGTATATATACATATATATATATATATATATATATATATATATATATATATGTATATATATATATATATATATATATATGTGTATATCAGTGGTGGGCCATCAGGGCCTGCAAAGCCTTCTCTGCTGGCCTAAAAATTATCTGAATTACAGACTGATGTAAATTATATTTTGTCCATAAATAATTAATAAATGATTCCAAACGGTATGTTCCAGTTCCTTTCATAGTTTCCCGTGGTCGCGCTGCTTCCAGACATGTTTTTTTCATATTAAATCATTTAACCAATCAGATTTCAGGCATCATCTGTTGCTAGGGTCAAAGAAATCTGCCCGAGGCCTTCACTGTCCGTTCCTGATGGCGCAGTGAAGTAAAGTGAAGCGTCAATCAGACAGTTGCTTCAACCAATCAGATTTCGAGTTGGCGACTCAGCGCCTTCTAGCTTCTAGCAACAGCAGATCCAGGCCCTCTGATTTACATTCACCAAGAGATACAGTAGGGGGCGCTATGCACCTAAGTTGTTGGTCGCCTACCTCAATTATTCCAAAGAAGAAGAAGAAGAAGAAGAAGAAGAAGACCTGAAGAGAAATAAAACTTATGCCAGAAATCCCACAGGGCAGCTGGACTTTCAGCTCTCGCTTTATGGAACTGAAACTCACGGATAATCTATATGACAGAGCAGTTGAACTCTGTTTGAGGAAGGAAAGGAGGATGGATTTTGTTTTCAAATAATCAGGATTTTGGTGAGTAAAATGTTCCTCTTTTCCTAAATAATATTGCTGTTTTAATAAGTTGTTGATGCTCATTGTATGCGCACAGATGTAGTAGGAGACTTGTGCACTTCAGCAAAGACATTTATTCTGGCTGCACAAGTATCTATCTGCTGTGCAGCAACTCTTTATGTGCATATCTGCATAATAAGAATTTTTTTTGTAGACAAAATAGTTATTGAGAGGTGGATTGGTTCAGGCGGATCTGTTCTGAAGGCCTTAGTGTGAAATGCACGGTCCTCCACTGATATATATATATATATATATATATATATATATATATATATATATATATATATATATATATATATATATATATATGTAAAAAATCGGCCTAAATATCAAATTGGAAAAATCGGCTATGCATATCGCACCGGCTGCCCAAATTTGGAAAACATCACCATCGGCCCCCAAAAAACCTATATCGGTCGACCTCTAATGAAGACCTTTACCGACATGATGGTCTTTGTCTACATGAACATTTTTATCTACATGATAATCTTTATCTACATGATAATCTTTTCCTACATGAAGACCTTTATCGATCTGATGATCTTAACCAACAAGATGATCTTTATCTATATGAAGAGCTTCATCTGCATGAACATTTTTACCTACGTGATGATCTTTACCTACATGGAGACTTTACCTAAATGAAGACCTTTCCCAACAGGATGATCTTTACTGACGTGACCATTGTTGTGTTACTTACCACACTTTCAGCATTGCCGCTGATTATTATTGTGTTGTTGTGTTACTTACCACGCTCTCGGGGTCACTGCTGATGACTGTCCCATCGCGGACATACACACTGAAACCGTTTTCTTGGAGGAACTGGTACAAGTACCCCAGAGAACAGGAACATTCCCAGGGATTGGCTGACAGGATGATGTAGGGGATGTCTTCCTTCTCGCTGAACCAACCATCAGGCATCACCCGGATCTGAAAGTACACAATCAGTCACACACACCCGTCTCCTGCCGGCAGCATCAAGTGAGTCCTACCTGATTGTTTTCCAGGAAGAGATTTTCTATGGCAGCAAGTGGATGGAGCATGAGGGGAGGAAGCACTGCGATCCGATTGGATGTCAGGTCCAGGGTCTGTGAAACAGAAGCCGTCTGAGAAGCTGGGTGTGCAGCAGTTTGGCTGTGCTCTCACTCTCTCTGTGACCTCTGACCTCCAGCCGGCTCAGTCCGGAGAAGCTGCCGTCACTCAGTGCAGAAATCGCATTCTTGGGCAGGTGGAGTTCGGTGAGCGCGGGGCAGGCGGAGAAGGAACCGTCGGGTAGGCCGGTGAGGCGGTTCGATCCCAGGCGAAGTACGCTGAGGGTCGGCAGCAGAGCACCGGGGGACAGAGGGACCTCCGGGATCTGTGGGCCAGAAGAGGGATCGGGACATGGCGTGGTCTGATGGAGTCCGAGCAGAGGCAGAGGCAGGCTCACCTGGTTTCCCGTCAGGTCCACCTCATGGAGCTCTGGAAACACCTGGAAGGAGGACCAGGAGAGACCAGAAAACAAGTTGTCTGGGAACAGCAGAACCTGAAAGCATACATGGCAGAGTGAGTGGGAGAGCAGGTTGTGCTCTGGGGATGTGGTTTGGTTTGGTGCTCAGCTTGTCCACAGATCAGACGAGACAAACATCATCAGTCCAACATAGACCCAGTTCATCCTGGATCAGACTGATTACCATGAACCATCCAGACCCCGGGATGCTCAGGAGGACATTCAAGGCCATTGAAGTCCTCAGGAAGAGGTTCCAGACCCCTGAGGTCCTCAAGAGGGTGTTCTAGACACCAAAAATCTTAAGGAGGACATCCCAGGACCCTGGGGTCCTCAGGAGGGTGTTCAAGACCCCTGACGTTGCCCCTAATTGTTGAGTTGATTCAGAAACTCAATCTGTCAGTCCTTTCCTCTCTTTATCCCCTCACCTCAACCGGAATAGTGAAAGCCACCACCTCTGAGCCTGGTTCTGCAGGGTTCTCCTCCTCTGAGCCTGGTTCTGCAGGGTTCTCCTCCTCTGAGTCTTCTCTGAGGAACCAGGCTCAGAGGAGGAGAACCCTGCAGAACCAGGCTCAGAGGAGGAGAACCCTGCAGAACCAGGCTCAGAGGAGGAGAACCCTGCAGAACCAGGCTCAGAGGAGAACCCTGCAGAACCAGGCTCAGAGGAGAACCCTGCAGAACCAGGCTCAGAGGAGGAGAACCCTGCAGAACCAGGCTCAGAGGAGGAGAACCCTGCAGAACCAGGGTCAGAGGAGGAGAACCCTGCAGAACCAGGCTCAGAGGAGAACCCTGCAGAACCAGGCTCAGAGGTGGAGAACCCTGCAGAACCAGGCTCAGAGGAGGAGAACCTGCAGAACCAGGCTCAGAGGAGGAGAACCCTGCAGAACCAGGCTCAGAGGAGGAGAACCTGCAGAACCAGGCTCAGAGGAGGAGAACCCTGCAGAACCAGGCTCAGAGGAGGAGAACCCTGCAGAACCAGGCTCAGAGGAGGAGAACCCTGCAGAACCAGGCTCAGAGGAGAACCCTGCAGAACCAGGCTCAGAGGAGGAGAACCCTGCAGAACCAGGCTCAGAGGAGGAGAACCCTGCAGAACCAGGCTCAGAGGAGGAGAACCCTGCAGAACCAGGCTCAGAGGAGAACCCTGCAGAACCAGGCTCAGAGGAGGAGAACCCTGCAGAACCAGGCTCAGAGGAGAACCCTGCAGAACCAGGCTCAGAGGGGGAGAACCCTGCAGAACCAGGCTCAGAGGAGGAGAACCCTGCAGAACTAGGCTCAGAGGAGGAGAACCCTGCAGAACCAGGGTCAGAGGAGGAGAACCCTGCAGAACCAGGCTCAGAGGAAGAGATCCTGGAGAACCAGGCTCACAGGAGGAGAACCCTGCAGAACACTGAATGGTGCTGGAAAAAAAAGCTTATTTTGCTGTCTTGGCTTACCTGGATCACAGGTTCAATTCCCAGTGGGATGCCGGAAAAGCCGCCCGCAGTGCAGTTCATACTCGGTCGATGGTCCTTGTCCCTGTTGCTACGGCAACCAGGAACCAGGTCTGCTCCAGTAACGTGAAGCAAGAAGCAAGGAAGAGCAAGAAGGAGAGAAGCACTCATGCTGACCTGGGAGAGGACTCGAGTCTGCTGAGTGAGAGTGTGAGTGAGTGTGTCTGTGTGAGTGTGTGTGTGAGTGAGTGCGAGTGAGTGAATGTGAGTGTGTTTGAGTGTGTGAGACAGAGATAAAGGGCTTCTGACTGATGGCTTCCTGTCTGGAACCACACTGACCGTATTTGGACATTTGGCCTTTCACATGACAGGAAGAAACATCAAGTCAACATGAGACTGAAGCGACAGGTTTTCACTTTTTCTGCTTCTGTCTGAGCTTCACAGTCAATGTCTCCGTTTCCAAAATGATGGCTGAATACAGAAGTGCTGAAACACTGCAGTCATCTCATTTTGCCTTCAGCTGAGGAAGGTGTTGGTGCGTCACATGATCAGTTGAAAGTTGTGCATCATTCATAGCACCCAGAGTCATCTGGACAGGGGATCAAGTCAGTCCAACCGCACCCGGAGACCACGAGCACCTGGAGCGGAGCAAGAGAAAAAACACACAGCATGGGCTGGACGTCAGTGTGAGGACAGGAGAAGGAAGTCTGAACACAAGTCTGAAGAAAACACCCTCAGCAATCCATTTCAAACAGAACCCAGCAGGGACTTCCTGTTGAGATGTAGGAGCCTGATGTGAGCTGGAGGGCTCCCGGTTCCAGACTCTCTGTAAACTCTACTGTCTCAGCCAGCTCCGACAACGAAAGCTCCAGTGAGCTTCACTGTAGGGATTTACCCACAAAATAACATTCAAACTCTGGCAACACGAGCAGCACGTAAGATAGCTTCATTCTCAGCTAGCTTCATTCTCAGCTAGCTTCATTCTGAGCTATCTTCAGTCCGAGCTAGCGTCATTCTCAGCTAGCTTCAGTCCGAGCTAGCTTCATTCTCAGCGAGCTTCATTCTGAGCTATCTTCACTCTGAGCTATCTTCAGTCCGAGCTAGCTTCATTCTCAGCTAGCTTCATTCTCAGCTATCTTCATTCTGAGCTATCTTCAGTCCGAGCTAGCTTCATTCTCAGCTAGCTTCATTCTGAGCTATCTTCACTCTGAGCTATCTTCAGTCCGAGCTAGCTTCATTCTCAGCTAGCTTCAGTCTGAGCTAGCTTCATTCTCAGCTATCTTCATTCTCAGCTATCTTCATTCTGAGCTATCTTCAGTCCGAGCTAGCTTCATTCTCAGCTAGCTTCATTCTGAGCTATCTTCACTCTGAGCTATCTTCAGTCCGAGCTAGCTTCATTCTCAGCTAGCTTCAGTCTGAGCTACCTTCATTCTCAGCTATCTTCATTCTGAGCTATCTTCAGTCCGAGCTAGCTTCATTCTCAGCTATCTTCATTCTGAGCTATCTTCAGTCCGAGCTAGCTTCATTCTCAGCTAGCTTCATTCTCAGCTAGCTTCATTCTAAGCTATCTTCACTCTGAGCTATCTTCAGTCCGAGCTAGCTTCATTCTCAGCTAGCTTCAGTCTGAGCTAGCTTCATTCTCAGCTAGCTTCATTCTGAGCTATCTTCATTCTGAGCTATCTTCAGTCCGAGCTAGCTTCATTCTCAGCTATCTTCATTCTGAGCTATCTTCAGTCCGAGCTAGCTTCATTCTCAGCTAGCTTCATTCTCAGCTAGCTTCATTCTCAGCTAGCTTCATTCTGAGCTATCTTCATTCTGAGCTATCTTCAGTCCGAGCTAGCTTCATTCTCAGCGAGCTTCATTCTGAGCTATCTTCAGTCCGAGCTAGCTTCATTCTCAGCTAGCTTCACTCTCAGCTAGCTTCACTCTGAGCTATCTTCAGTCCGAGCTAGCTTCATTCACAGCCAGCTTCATTCTGAGCTATCTTCATTCTGAGCTATCTTCATTCTCAGCTAGCTTCATTCTGAGCTATCTTCACTCTGAGCTATCTTCAGTCCGAGCTAACTTCATTCTCAGCTAGCTTCAGTCTGAGCTAGCTTCATTCTCAGCTAGCTTCATTCTGAGCTATCTTCACTCTGAGCTATCTTCAGTCCGAGCTAGCTTCATTCTCAGCTAGCTTCAGTCTGAGCTAGCTTCATTCTCAGCTAGCTTCATTCTCAGCTAGCTTCATTCTGAGCTATCTTCATTCTGAGCTATCTTCAGTCCGAGCTAGCTTCATTCTCGGCTAGCTTCATTCTGAGCTATCTTCAGTCCGAGCTAGCTTCATTATCAGCTAGCTTCATTCTCAGCTAGCTTCACTCTGAGCTATCTTCAGTCCGAGCTAGCTTCATTCTCAGCCAGCTTCATTCTGAGCTATCTTCATTCTGAGCTATCTTCAGTCTCAGCTAGCTTCAGTCTGAGCTAGTTTCATTCTCAGCTAGCTTCATTCTGAGCTATCTTCATTCTGAGCTATCTTCAGTCCGAGCTAGCTTCATTATCAGCTAGCTTCATTCTGAGCTATCTTCACTCTGAGCTATCTTCAGTCCGAGCTAACTTCATTCTCAGCTAGCTTCAGTCTGAGCTAGCTTCATTCTCAGCTAGCTTCATTCTGAGCTATCTTCATTCTGAGCTATCTTCAGTCCGAGCTATCTTCACTCTGAGCTATCTTCAGTCCGAGCTAGCTTCATTCTCAGCTAGCTTCAGTCCGAGCTAGCTTCATTCTCAGCTAGCTTCAGTCTGAGCTAGCTTCAGTCTGAGCTAGCGTCATTCTCAGCTAGCTTCATTCTGAGCTATCTTCACTCTGAGCTATCTTCAGTCCGAGCTAGCTTCATTCTCAGCTAGCTTCAGTCTGAGCTAGCTTCATTCTCAGCTAGCTTCATTCTGAGCTATCTTCATTCTGAGCTATCTTCAGTCCGAGCTATCTTCACTCTGAGCTATCTTCAGTCCGAGCTAGCTTCATTCTCAGCCAGCTTCATTCTGAGCTATCTTCATTCTGAGCTATCTTCAGTCTCAGCTAGCTTCAGTCTGAGCTAGTTTCATTCTCAGCTAGCTTCATTCTGAGCTATCTTCATTCTGAGCTATCTTCAGTCCGAGCTAGCTTCATTATCAGCTAGCTTCATTCTGAGCTATCTTCACTCTGAGCTATCTTCAGTCCGAGCTAGCTTCATTCTCAGCTAGCTTCAGTCTGAGCTAGCTTCATTCTCAGCTAGCTTCATTCTGAGCTATCTTCATTCTGAGCTATCTTCAGTCCGAGCTATCTTCACTCTGAGCTATCTTCAGTCCGAGCTAGCTTCATTCTCAGCTAGCTTCAGTCCGAGCTAGCTTCATTCTCAGCTAGCTTCAGTCTGAGCTAGCTTCAGTCTGAGCTAGCGTCATTCTCAGCTAGCTTCATTCTGAGCTATCTTCACTCTGAGCTATCTTCAGTCCGAGCTAGCTTCATTCTCAGCTAGCTTCAGTCTGAGCTAGCTTCATTCTCAGCTAGCTTCATTCTGAGCTATCTTCATTCTGAGCTATCTTCAGTCCGAGCTATCTTCACTCTGAGCTATCTTCAGTCCGAGCTAGCTTCATTCTCAGCCAGCTTCATTCTGAGCTATCTTCATTCTGAGCTATCTTCAGTCTCAGCTAGCTTCAGTCTGAGCTAGTTTCATTCTCAGCTAGCTTCATTCTGAGCTATCTTCATTCTGAGCTATCTTCAGTCCGAGCTAGCTTCATTATCAGCTAGCTTCATTCTGAGCTATCTTCACTCTGAGCTATCTTCAGTCCGAGCTAGCTTCATTCTCAGCTAGCTTCAGTCTGAGCTAGCTTCATTCTCAGCTAGCTTCATTCTGAGCTATCTTCATTCTGAGCTATCTTCAGTCCGAGCTATCTTCACTCTGAGCTATCTTCAGTCCGAGCTAGCTTCATTCTCAGCTAGCTTCAGTCCGAGCTAGCTTCATTCTCAGCTAGCTTCAGTCTGAGCTAGCTTCAGTCTGAGCTAGCGTCATTCTCAGCTAGCTTCATTCTGAGCTATCTTCACTCTGAGCTATCTTCAGTCCGAGCTAGCTTCATTCTCAGCTAGCTTCAGTCTGAGCTAGCTTCATTCTCAGCTAGCTTCATTCTGAGCTATCTTCATTCTGAGCTATCTTCAGTCCGAGCTATCTTCACTCTGAGCTATCTTCAGTCCGAGCTAGCTTCATTCTCAGCCAGCTTCATTCTGAGCTATCTTCATTCTGAACTATCTTCAGTCCGAGCTAGCTTCATTCTCAGCTAGCTTCATTCTCAGCTAGCTTCAGTCTCAGCTGGCTTCAGTCTAGCTTCAGTCTCAGCTGGCTTCATTCCGAGCTAGCTTCAATCTCAGCTAGCTTCGATCTCAGCTAGCTTCAGTCCGAGCTAGCTTCAATCTCAGCTAGCTTCGATCTCACCTAGCTTCAGTCCGAGCTAGCTTCAGTCTAAGCTAGCTTCAGTCTAGCTTCAGTCTCAGCTAGCTTCAGTCTAAGCTAGCTTCAGTCTCAGCTAGCTTCAGTCTAAGCTAGCTTCAGTCTAAGCTAGCTTCAGTCTAAGCTAGCTTCAGTCTCAGCTAGCTTCAGTCTAAGCTAGCTTCAGTCCGAGCTAGCTTCATTCTCAGCTAGCTTCATTCTCAGCTAGCTTCGATCTCAGCTAGCTTCATTCTCAGCTAGCTTCAGTCTAAGCTGGCTTCAGTCTAGCTTCAGTCTCAGCTAGCTTCGATCTCACCTAGCTTCAGTCCGAGCTAGCTTCAGTCTAAGCTAGCTTCAGTCTAGCTTCAGTCTCAGCTAGCTTCAGTCTAAGCTAGCTTCAGTCTCAGCTAGCTTCAGTCTAAGCTAGCTTCAGTCTCAGCTAGCTTCAGTCTAAGCTGGCTTCAGTCTAAGCTAGCTTCAGTCCGAGCTGGCTTCATTCTCAGCTAGCTTCATTCTCAGCTAGCTTCGATCTCAGCTAGCTTCAGTCCGAGCTAGCTTCATTCTCAGCTAGCTTCATTCTCAGCTAGCTTCAGTCCGAGCTAGCTTCAGTCTAAGCTAGCTTCAGTCTAGCTTCAGTCTAAGCTGGCTTCAGTCTAGCTTCAGTCTCAGCTAGCTTCAGTCCGAGCTAGCTTCAGTGTAAGCTAGCTTCAGTCTAGCTTCAGTCTCAGCTAGCTTCAGTCTAAGCTAGCTTCAGTCCGAGCTAGCTTCAGTCTCAGCTAGCTTCAGTCTAAGCTAGCTTCAGTCTCAGCTAGCTTCAGTCTAAGCTAGCTTCATTCTCACCTAGCTTCATTCTGAGCTATCTTCATTCTGAGCTATCTTCAGTCCGAGCTGGCTTCATTCTCAGCTAGCTTCATTCTCAGCTAGCTTCATTCTGAGCTATCTTCAGTCCGAGCTAGCTTCATTCTCAGCTAGCTTCATTCTCAGCTATCTTCACTCTGAGCTATCTTCAGTCCGAGCTAGCTTCATTCTCAGCTAGCTTCAGTCTGAGCTAGCTTCAGTCCGAGCTAGCTTCAGTCCGAGCTAGCTTCAGTCTCAGCTAGCTTCAGTCCGAGCTAGCTTCAATTTCAGCTAGCTTCGATCTCAGCTAGCCTCAGTCCGAGCTAGCTTCAGTCTAAGCTAGCTTCAGTCTAGCTTCAGTCTCAGCTAGCTTCAGTCTAGCTTCAGTCTAAGCTAGCTTCAGTCTAGCTTCAGTCTCAGCTAGCTTCAGTCTAAGCTAGCTTCAGTCTCAGCTAGCTTCAGTCCGAGCTAGCTTCAATCTCAGCTAGCTTCGATCTCAGCTAGCTTCAGTCCGAGCTAGCTTCAATCTCAGCTAGCTTCAGTCTAAGCTAGCTTCAGTCCGAGCTAGCTTCAGTCTAAGCTAGCTTCAGTCTAGCTTCAGTCTTAGCTAGCTTCAGTCTAAGCTAGCTTCAGTCTCAGCTGGCTTCAGTCTAGCTTCAGTCTCAGCTAGCTTCGATCTCAGCTAGCTTCAGTCTCAGCTGGCTTCAGTCTGGCTTCAGTCTCAGCTAGCTTCGATCTCAGCTAGCTTCAGTCCGAGCTAGCTTCAGTGTAAGATGGCTTCAGTCTCAGCTAGCTTCAGTCTCAGCTAGCTTCAGTCTCAGCTAGCTTCAGTCTCAGCTAGCTTCAGTCTAAGCTAGCTTCATTCTCAGCTAGCTTCATTCTCAGCTAGCTTCAGTCTGAGCTAGCTTCAGTCCGAGCTAGCTTCAGTCTCAGCTAGCTTCAGTCCGAGCTAGCTTCAATCTCAGCTAGCTTCGATCTCAGCTAGCTTCAGTCCGAGCTAGCTTCATTCTCAGCTAGCTTCGATCTCAGCTAGCTTCAGTCCGAGCTAGCTTCAGTCTAAGCTAGCTTCAGTCTCGCTTCAGTCTCAGCTAGCTTCAGTCTAGCTTCAGTCTAAGCTAGCTTCAGTCTAGCTTCAGTCTCAGCTAGCTTCAGTCTCAGCTAGCTTCAGTCTCAGCTAGCTTCAGTCCGAGCTAACTTCAATCTCAGCTAGCTTCGATCTCAGCTAGCTTAAGTCCAAGCTAGCTTCAGTCTCAGCTAGCTTCAGTCCGAGCTAGCTTCAATTTCAGCTAGCTTCGATCTCAGCTAGCCTCAGTCCGAGCTAGCTTCAGTCTAAGCTAGCTTCAGTCTAGCTTCAGTCTCAGCTAGCTTCAGTCTAAGCTAGCTTCAGTCTCAGCTAGCTTCAGTCCGAGCTAGCTTCAATCTCAGCTAGCTTCAGTCTAAGCTAGCTTCAGTCCGAGCTAGCTTCAGTCTAAGCTAGCTTCAGTCTAGCTTCAGTCTTAGCTAGCTTCAGTCTAAGCTAGCTTCAGTCTCAGCTGGCTTCAATCTAGCTTCAGTCTCAGCTAGCTTCGATCTCAGCTAGCTTCAGTCCGAGCTAGCTTCAGTGTAAGATGGCTTCAGTCTCAGCTAGCTTCAGTCTCAGCTAGCTTCAGTCTAAGCTAGCTTCAGTCTCAGCTAGCTTCAGTCTAAGCTAGCTTCATTCTCAGCTAGCTTCATTCTCAGCTAGCTTCAGTCTGAGCTATCTTCAGTCCGAGCTAGCTTCAGTCTCAGCTAGCTTCAGTCCGAGCTAGCTTCAATCTCAGCTAGCTTCGATCTCAGCTAGCTTCAGTCCGAGCTAGCTTCATTCTCAGCTAGCTTCGATCTCAGCTAGCTTCAGTCCGAGCTAGCTTCATTCTCAGCTAGCTTCGATCTCAGCTAGCTTCAGTCCGAGCTAGCTTCAGTCTAAGCTAGCTTCAGTCTTGCTTCAGTCTCAGCTAGCTTCAGTCTAGCTTCAGTCTAAGCTAGCTTCAGTCTAGCTTCAGTCTCAGCTAGCTTCAGTCTCAGCTAGCTTCAGTCTCAGCTAGCTTCAGTCCGAGCTAACTTCAATCTCAGCTAGCTTCGATCTCAGCTAGCTTCAGTCCGAGCTAGCTTCAATCTCAGCTAGCTTCGATCTCAGCTAGCTTCAGTCCGAGCTAGCTTCAGTCTAAGCTAGCTTCAGTCTAGCTTCAGTCTCAGCTAGCTTCAGTCTCAGTTAGCTTCAGTCTAAGCTAGCTTCAGTCTCAGCTAGCTTCAGTCTAAGCTAGCTTCAGTCTCAGCTAGCTCCAGTCTAAGCTAGCTTCAGTCCGAGCTGGAGTCTCAGGTAGTGACAGACCGTTCGCTCTGAGGAACCCACTGCCTTGGTTTTCCATCACTGTCGAGACACTCACCCCAGAGTTCCAACAGCAGAGGACATTTCTTCTTTCATTGAAGAGTTTACTCCAGAACCACTGAGAGAACCCTGGAGTCACTTTAGACCAGGACCAGAACCACTGAAAGAACCCTGGAGTCACTTTAGACCAGGACCAGAACCACTGAGAGAACCCTGGAGTCACTTTAGACCAGGACCAGAACCACTGAAAGAAGCCTGGAGTCACTTTAGACCAGGACCAGAACCACTGAGAGAACCCTGGAGTCACTTTAGACCAGGACCAGAACCACTTAGAGAACCCTGGAGTCACTTTAGACCAGGACCAGAACCACTTAGAGAACCCTGGAGTCACTTTAGTCCGGGGCCAGACCACTGAGAGGCAGTGTTGGGCAAGTTAATTCAAAAAAGTAATTAGTTAGAATTACAAATTACTTCTCCCAAAAAGTAATTGAGTTAGTAACTCAGTTACCTCATTAAAAAAGTAACTACTTACTCAGCAAAGTAACTGATGTTATTTTTCATGTTCTATATGTTACTACATTCTATAACATCTATAACATCTGGATGAGAGGTGGGAGGAATGGCAGGCTGACGAAGAGAGCCCACAACCAGCATCCATCCAGAACCGAGACATTTCCCTGGTGAGTTTATTTTAACACAGGACATGCCACTACAGGCTGACAGGACTGTTTTTGACACTTTGCTTGGAAAGATATTGGAAAGATATTTTCAATAGAAGTTATTTTACTGTGGAGGTTGGCGAAATGCAGCAGTCGGTGTGTGAAGACCACCTTTATTTGGTAATCATCCACACACACAACACACTGACACTTCCTTCACACTTCCTTTTTAACCCCCACCGCCAGAGCACCACACCTCCCCACATCACCAAGCCCCGCTGTGAGAGTATCCTAACCCACAGACACCACACAGCGCCCCCAAAAACATTCAGAAGGGAGCTAGCTCCCCAAGAAAGAATAAGAAGTGAAAAAGTGCCATCAAGAATCAATCAATCAATCAATTTATTTTTGTACAGCCCAGTATCACAACAACAGCTGCCTCAGAGGCTTCAAGATGTTACATTGGTTGGTAAAAATAAAAACAGTGAATAAGCATAATGGTAATACGTCAGATTCACAGTAACGAGACAGAACGAAGCAACCACCGCCTTAGACCCTCACATCCGGCAAGAACAAACTCCAGAAACCCAGTGGGAGAAGAAGAGATCTTAGGGAGAACCACAGTATGGAGGGATCCCTCTCCCAGGGACGGACAGCTTTGGCAACAGTTAGCATGAGACAATAAGAAGTAAAGCCTAGGACTATGTTGAGGACAGTCCGTTGGACGGTCCAACACAAGAACCACGGATCCCAGAAGTAGAACCGAAGCCAGTCCGTGGGCAGCACCGACAGGAGTGTCCTCCCGGTCCGGACGGAGCTTGTTCGTAGGCCTTCGTAATAGTGGAGTCAGCAACTGAAACTGGAGAAGACTCCCCCTCGAAGGGGGGGACAGCAGGGGAAAAGCAATGAACGGACTAAAGGGAAGAACATTCAGACATTAGAGGACAGGGCTCAGTGCACCGTACTTCCCACAGCATTCTAGCTCCTGGGGCAGCTTTTAATAATGATGGTTTGTAACAATTCGCCCGTTGTTTCCAGGACGATCTTGCCACACGCATGAAGAGGTCACGGGCGGAAAATGACAACCAGCAGGGGTGATTAACCAGGAACGACAGACTCAGGATTGACAACAAAAAACACATTTATTCCAGGAGAGAGGAAAAGAAAACCCCAACAACTGAACACAAGCAACCCGCCGCTCGGGCGCTCCGACCAATAAACTTTAACCACAAATGCCGCACCTCGTGGGAAGCCCCAAAAAACCACAAAATCTCCCCCCCCCTTCCCCAATGTTCCCCCAAGTTTGAGGAGCACGTCCCTGCACGGGGACGGACTGAGATGCCGGCTGGCCAAAACTACTCACGCCCCTGCCCAAATCCTCAGTCCTCTCGCCCCCAACACTCCTCCTTTCCAGCCCGGCGGCTCCGTGGCAAACAGCCTGTAAATCCAGAGGGTCCACAATACTCCCGGAATTATAATCCCACTGGTGCAGATCCGTCCTGGCCAGCGCTCCACGGCCTCGTGCCTCCGGACTGTCAGTTCCAAGTTGGCGTGTGACGTCACTTCCCTCCTCCAGCAGGTGCGCTGCCCTCCTAAATAAACAACCCCGCCCAGATACCAGTGACAGGTGAAAATGTTCTCCCCCGATTAAATATCCCCAGTGAACCAAGTTCACACTCAGCTGTCAGCTCAGGAAAAAAAACATTTAATCCCCCCTGCTGGGTGAAACGGGAAAGACCTACCCGGTCGTTACAGGTTTAGAATCCCTAGCTGACCTGATCATAGGCTGCATCGAAGAGAAACGTCTTGAGCCTCACCTTAAATGTGGAGACTGTGTCTGCCTCTTTGACACCACTTGGAAGCTGGTTCCATAAAAACGGTGCCTGATAGCTAAAGGCTCTTCCACCTAGTGTCCATTTAGAGACTCTAGGAGTCACCAGTAACCCTGCATTTTGAGAGCGGAGTGCTCTGATTGGTTGATAAGGCGTTAAAGCATCTTGGAGATAGGTTGGAGCCATCCCATTTAGGATTTTGTAAGTGAGGAGAAGGATTTTAAATCTAACTCTAAACTCGACAGGAAGCCAGTGAAGAGATTTTAGAACGGGAGTAATGTGTTCACGTCTTCTAGTTCCAGTTAATAATCTGGCGGCTGCATTTTGAACCAACTGAAAGTTTTTTAATACACTTTTGGGCAGGCTGCAAGAAGGGAGTTGCAGTAGTCCAGTCTAGTAGAAACAAATGCATGGATGAGTTTTTCTGCATCGCTTCTAGGTAGAATGTTTCTTATTTTAGCTATGTTGTGCAAGTGGAAATATGCTGTTTTACAAGCCAGGTTGATGTGTGCTTTAAAGGAGATATCCTGATCAAATAAGACCCCGAGGTTCCTGACAGTAGAGGAGGAGGATACACTAACGTTATCTAAGGTGATAATCTGTTCAGATAGACACTCTCTCAGTTTATGGGGGCCTAGTATAATGACCTCTGTTTTGCCAGGATTCAGACGGAGATAGTTCGTAGTCATCCAGGATTTAATTTCTCTGATACAGTCACTGAGTCTGTCTATTTGATTAGTTTGATCAGGTTTCATAGATAAATACAGTTGTGTGTCATCTGCATAGCAATGAAAATTGATATCGTGACTTCTAATTATGTTCCCTAAAGGAAGCATATATAACAGAAATAAAATTGGCCCGAGCACGGACCCTTGAGGAACCCCATAACTGACCTGGGAGCACGGTGAGGACTGTTGGTTAACGTGAACAAATTGGTACCTATTAGATAAATAGGATTTGAACCAGCAGAGGGCTTTTCCTCTGATGCCAACCTCACATTCTAACCTCTGCAGGAGAATATTGTGGTCGATTGTATCAAAAGCTGCACTGAGGTCTAAGAGAACCAGGACTGAGACTAGACCTGCGTCAGCCGCCAATAGCAAGTCATTAGTGACTTTAATTAACGCAGTCTCAGTGCTGTGATAAGCTCTATATCCTAATCGTCGACAGTCCCACACAGGAGGTTGAATCACGCGGCCCAAACGACTGCGCACTTTCACAGGAGCAGGTGCAGGACCCGCTGGTAGGGCAACTGCAGGTGCAGGGGGCACCGTGGGAGCATCTGATTTTGGGGGGACGCCCCCTTCTTGGATTCTGCGCCACCTCCACCGGCTCGTCCAGCAGAACGTGCTGTCACGACTGGGGTAAAAGGCGGTAACATAAAGGCCACAGATGTGAAGTGGAAAAAAAATTATTTATTATCAAAAGTACAAAATTAACGGGAACAAAAATAGACTCTAAACTAGAGCTGTCAATCCACAAACACTAAGGCCAAAAACTAACGGAAATACAACACAGATTCCTCAAACCAAACAGAATCAAGAGCCTCACTGACTGACGAAGTAAGAGTGACTACCAGAGCATGCCGTTTGCAGCAGGCTGCCATCAGTGTCCTCGGGACATCGGAGAAGGGGAGGCAGTGTGAGCAGGAACCGGGACAAAATGCCAACTGGCCCCTCTGAAACTGGGCCGCCCTGCCGCCATTGACCAGGGTTCTGACGGATCAGGGAGGAACTCTCCAGGGACCTGCAAAGGCTGACCCAGGACCAGCTCAGCAGAAGACGCCTACAGATCCTTCTTTGGGGCCAAGCGTAGACCCAGCATGACGTCCAGCGCCGTGCTGAAACGGACCACCCAGGTGGATATGAAGGCTGCTGCCACCTCTGTGGATGAAGCCAGTGGAGCCACCTCTGGCCACCTGGTGGTCCGGTCCACCACAGTCAGGAGGTGAGTAAAAGGTTTTTTTTTCAGGACCTCCAAGATATGACTCACAGACTCCTGGGGGTCCACAAACCCCAGTTTGACAACTGCTGCTGAAGATATGCTGTTACTGTACAAATCTATGCTTGTTTTTGTATTATGATATATATACATATATATATATATATATATATATAAAAAGAAAAATAACCAAAAAAAAAAAAAATCATTGGTGAATTATGCAATCTGATTACGAGCTCTTTCAGAGTGATTACATACATTTCAATAGGTAACACTGCCCCCACCCCCCCCCCCCCCCCCCACACACACACACACACACACACACACACACACACACACACACACACACACACAACACACACACACACACACACTTTCAGAGATTGATGCGCAGGTTGCCAGTTGGGAGAGATTACTTGATTTTTTTCACATTTTCGGAGCGACATCCCACCCTTCAGAAAACCGGCGCAGGTTGACAGTTCAGGAGAGACTACTAGCTTTTAGGGAGTTGTGGGGCATCACACCTGACAGCGCTCGTGCACCCAACACCCAACACCCAACGCTGTTCGCTGTCTGCAGCGCTCCTCACGGTAGCAGCTCAGAAGAAATGCTTTAGGCGACCATGTCTTCATATTCAGAATATCATGAAATGACTGGTACCTGTTTCCATGGCTGGGATAATGTGAATTCAGCCAACAGACTCACCAGCACTCTCCAACTTCAGCTGGAAACATTACCCCACTGTTACCGGTCGACCTTCATCTTCGTTAATTCCACCATTCGTTAATTCAAGCATTCTACTGTCTCAGGTGTCTTTTCCAGTAAGATCTGTTCTGCAGTCCAGTGGTTCCCATCTTGGATTTACAATATGTGGGTCATAAAAGGAGGACAAACTGACCTGCCTCTTCTGGTTCTGGTTGGCTCAGATCAAGACTCTGACTGCTTTGATTGGTTCAAAACAGCGTGAGTTAAATGACTCCAACGTGATTCCATTGAACACAATACACTAGGACTATCCAAACTCAGTCCTGGATCCCGCAGTCCTGCATGTCCTCCCTGCTTCAACATGCCTGAATCTCATGAAGATAAAGGGCCAAGTCCAGCAGAAAGCCTGATAATGAGTATCACTGCAATCAGCTGTATTGAAGCAGGGAGAACACGGAGAACATGCAGGGCTGTGGCCTTCAGGACCGACTCTGGACACCCCTGGACTACACTGTTCCAAAACAACAAAGCACATGAAAATACTGTGTCTCCACCTAGGAGAACTTTAATCCCTGGACCCAGACCCCGGTAAGGGATGGAGACTCTCCAGAGGAGTGTAGGGACTGTCCAGAGGAGGGTAAGGGCTGTCCAGAGGTGAATAAAGGCTGTCCAGAGGAGGGTAAGGGCTGTCCAAAGGAGGGTAGGGACTGTCCAGAGGAGGGTAGGGACTGTTCAAAGGAGGGTAAGGGCTGTCCAGAGGAGGGTAGGGACTGTTCAGGGGAGGGTAATGGCTGTCCAGAGGAGGGTAGGACTGTCCAGAGGAGGGTAATGGCTGTCCAGAGGAGGGTAGGGACTGTCCAGAGGAGGGTAATGGCTGTCCAGAGGAGGGTAAGGGCTGTCCAGAGGAGGGTAAGGGCTGTCCAGAGGAGGGTAAGGACTGTCCAGAGGAGGGTAGGGACTGTCCAGAGGAGGGTAGGGACTGTCCAGTGGAAGGCAGGGACTGTCCAGAACTAACTGTAACTTTGCTTCTCGTCCTGATGTGTGTGGTTCTACCAACAGGAGAAACAAAGACAAGCAGAGATTTTAGTTTGTGGTTGATGGAAGTTTTAATATGTGGACTCTGAAAATAGTACAAGTACAGGTACGGGTAGGGGTAGAGGACATACAGATGAGGTACAGACATGTGGTTCCTGTTTCAGACTACATAGGCACAGTGATTACCTGGTTAGTTAGCGACCACCTGCACAAACTAGCTTTCAGCTAAAGCAGGAGAGACGAGTCAACGGTCAGCACTCAGTGAGCCGGGGTCCAGGACCAGCTGGAGACCGGGTCCAGCTCTGCAACTAGCTGGTGTCCGCGACCGGCTGGAGACCGGGACCAGCTGGAGACCAGGACCAGTCGGTTCACAAGTCTTTCCATTCGTCAACCTGTGTGAAAATCTGACTTTAACTCAAGTTTGGCTCCAAGTTTGAAACAGCTGAAAAACACAACCTGAGATGCAGGTTTGAGGTAGTGTGTGTGTTTGTGTGTGGACATTTCTGTGTGTCTGCTGTGTGTGTGTCTGTGTGTCCCTGGTGTGTGTCTATGAGTAGATATCTATGTGTCTGCACTGTGTGTGTGTGTGTGTGTGTGTGTGTGTGTGTGTGTGTGTGTGTGTGTGTGTGTGTGTGTGTGTGTGTGTGTGTCTGTGTGTGTCTGAAGTTTAGTGTGTCTTCATTTCTTGATCTTCTTCTGCCGGTCCAGGAACCGTTGCCGTCTCTCCACTGGAATCTCGTCCAGACTGATGCCATGGTTACTCGCCCTGAGACAGACACAGAGGACAGAGACATGTCTCACTGGGACAGACATGGTCCTCCTGGGTCTCATGGAAGCCAGGCCTGAGGTCAAGTCATGGTTCTTACCCTCCAGTGAGATCTGGGGGAACTGGAAGAGGTTTATCAAAACCATCTCGTCCAATCAGCCAATAGGTGTCTTCTGAGCCTTTCACCTGAAGACACACACAAAGGTCAACATGTCCACCTGGACGCTAGACGTGGACAGTCTGGGCCAGACTGGATCCACCTGGACCTGTACAGTCTGAGCCAGACTGGATGGTTTCCTGGTGCTGTCACTCCTCAGAGTGGAGCTTCATGGAGTAGATCCTGTATGTGCAGGAGGTGTAGTAACTGTAGGTACAATAGGTGTAGTAATGCAGCAGATGGTGCTGCAGGTGGAGCAACAGGTGGTGCAGGTGGTGCAGCGGGTGGTGCAGGTGGTGCACGCTATTGGTGTTCCAGCATACCTGAGCCTTTCGGGTATCAAACACATATCCCAACTTGAGGCTGGTCAGGACCTTGACAGTGTTCAAACTGATGTGGATCCGGTAAGCTGTGGAGCAGAGACGTGGTCAGAGGTGGAGGTCAGAGGTGGAGGTCAGAGGCAGAGGTCAGGCACAGAGGTCAGAGGTGGAGGTCAGAGGTGGAGGTCAGAGGCAGAGGTCAGGCACAGAGGTCAGAGGTGGAGGTCAGAGGTGGAGGTCAGAGGCAGATGTCAGGCATAGAGGTCAGAGGTGGAGGTCAGAGGCAGAGGTCAGGCATAGAGGTCAGAGGTGGAGGTCAGGCATAGAGGTCAGAGGCGGAGGTCAGAGGCAGAGGTCAGGCACAGAGGTCAGAGGTGGAGGTCAGAGGCAGAGGTCAGGCATAGAGGTCAGAGGTGGAGGTCAGGCATAGAGGTCAGAGGCGGAGGTCAGAGGCAGAGGTCAGGCACAGAGGTCAGAGGTGGAGGTCAGAGGCAGAGGTCAGGCACAGAGGTCAGAGGTGGAGGTCAGAGGCAGAGGTCAGGCACAGAGGTCAGAGGTGGAGGTCAGAGGCAGAGGTCAGGCGGAGGTCAGAGGTGGAGGTCAGGCACAGAGGTCAGAGGTGGAGGTCAGAGGCAGAGGTCAGGCACAGAGGTCAGAGGTGGAGGTCAGAGGCAGAGGTCAGGCGGAGGTCAGAGGTGGAGGTCAGGCACAGAGGTCAGAGGTGGAGGTCAGAGGCAGAGGTCAGGCATAGAGGTCAGAGGTGGAGGTCAGAGGTGGAGGTCAGATACCTACGTAGACCAGTTGCTTCCATGTGCGACGCCGTCGTCACCGTGTCCCCAAACAGGCAGTACCGAGGCATCGTCAGTCCAACCACACCTGCTACCACCGGGCCTGTGAGCACGCACACAGACACACACACACACACACACACACACACACACACACACACACACGCACACAGAATTGAGGGTTCTTTTTTCTTTTAACAAAGTCAAAGACAGAACAATGCAGCCATCACACACAAACTGAACCCCTCCCACCCCGACCCCAGAACTCGTCACTTACACTTCAGAAAAGAAAAAGAAAAAGAAAGGCATCCATATAACGCCTACTAACAGACCGCACATCGTGCACACGCTCAGCACTCAGAAAGTACAGTAATCACACCGTCACACTGGCGGCTGCCACGCCTTCAACCACAGACAGGAACGGCTCCCAGGGACCATTAAACTTCTGCACAGAACCTCTAATGGCAAATCGGATGTTTTCCAGATGAATATGACCTCTCAATCATAACCCCTTTATTATTTATCCAATTAGCCAGGATGTGCCTCCTGGCCAACAAAGAGCAGAGGACCATCAGGCTCTTGTTGCAGCCACTGAGAGCAGCACCCTCAGGGATCTCCCCAAATAATGAAAGAAGTGCAGATGGGCTTATTGTCTTTCCACACTCTTTGGGAAAGATGTCAATTATTGATTTCCAGAACCTCTACAACTTGGTCATGTCATAAACATATCCAACAGTGTAGCTGGGGCCTGATTACAGCGGCCACAAGTGGGATCGCATTCCGGTTTAGGTTTGGACAGCTTGACCCTGGACCTGGACTGTTCTGTGCCTGAGGCATACTGAGGAGGAATGGATTTTCTGTTCAATGTTTTGCCAGACTGAACCTGAAAGAGAGTCAGATAAGTCTGTGTCCCATTTGTTTTGAAGTGATTCTAAGCCGACTGCTTGACATGAACTGAGCAACTCATAGATTTTACTCGCTGTTTGCTTAGTAGAGGTTTTACATTTAAAAATTGAATCTAAAAGAGACAGTCCTCCGTCGGACCCCCGGGACCGACTCGGTGCGATGCCCGGAGCGGGCCGCTCCGTAGGCCCGCTGGGTGAGACGGCACGTCTCGGTCCTGCTGCCGGTCGCCGGGGAGCCGGTCGGAGAGGCGGGGGCGGCCGACAGTGTGATCCGCGTCGCCCGCCGCCAAAGCCCGACCGGGCCTGGAGGCCGGGCCGCTGGGTTGGGGTAACAGCCTGCCGCGGCCACGGCGCAGGGCGCCGTGCCGGGCGGGCGGCCCCCATGGCGGGTCCGGGGTTCCTGTGTGCTCTGCTTCTCTCCTGCTTCTCTGACTCCTCCTGCTGGAGCCGCTCACATTTCGCCGAATTCCTCCAAACAAAATCATAGACAGTTGGTATTCGGACAAACAAACGACACACTCGGCTCTAAACCACCACTTTGTCGCCTAATTAAAAAAAAAAATCTCGATAAAGTTCTACATTTGAAGAGTTGAAAGCTAAAGTGAAATCAGCTTTAGCAGATCGATTTCGGCACCGATTCCACCATTGTCAACATGAAGACAGGACACAAGCTCCTCCCACTCCTGCCAGTGAGCTGCCGTGCGTCGCGAGCGTTGCAAGCGTCGTGTGTCATTTGCACACGCGTCGAATTCCACACTTTACACGCGTCAACTTTGAGGCGTCAGTGACGCCCGTGACGCTTGCAACGCGTCCGGTGTGAACGCACCATGTGCCCCCACTGTGTGTGTGTGTGTGTGTGTGTGTATGTGTGTGTCTGTGTGTGAGTGTGTGTGAGTGGGCGTGGCCAGACTGGGAAGCAGACTTAACAGCCTGTTCTGAGGAGGCTCGTCAGAGCGACTTTTTAGACCGCTGAAATGCCAAACAAAGGATGAATTTGGGGCGAACAAACTTTTTTTTTTTTTTTTCCTTGTCCTGTTGGGCAGCTGGGGCGTGCAATATTGTATGACTGTAGCCTTTTACTGTCCGAACAGATTTTAATGTCAGCAGCAGGACGAGACTGAACCTCCTCCTGCTGCTGCCTTTATTTAAAGCTGGCATCCGGCATGGCTGAGGACAGGACCGGGACGGAGACGCTCAGAGAGCGAGAGACAGAAAGAGAGAGAGATAAAGAGAGGGAGAACGGGGGGGGGGGGGGGGGGGGGGGGGGGGGGGGGGGGGGGGGCACAACCTATGTACACATTCACAATACAAGACAGTGTTGTCAACTCACCACACACAACCAAGGACAATCCCAAACCCCAATCTAGACAACACCAAAACAGAGCCAACAACCAACACAAAAACTGACATATATATATATATATATAGATATATACAGTTTGATGTCATCCATGTAGAGGAGGTGGCTGACACGCTGTATACCAAGAATGAGCGAGACATGGACTCCCTGATTCACCTCACCAGGATATACAGCAATGACATCGGGATGTCATTCGGACTGGATCAGTGTGGACGAATGGTATCTAGAAGAGGGAAGGTGATCACAACTGAAGGAGTTGAATTACCTGAAGGGAACATAACAGATGTGCAGGACAGCTACAAGTACCTGGGGATCCCACATGTAAATGGTAACCATGAGAAGGCAGCTGGAAAGTCAGCCACAGCCAAATACCTACAGAGAGTAAGACAGGTCCTGAAGAGCCAGCTGAACGGCAAAAATAAGATCCAGGCCATAAACACCTCCACCCTACCAGTAATCAGATACCCTGCTGGCATAATTTCCTGGCCACTGGAAGAAATGCAAGCCACTGATATCAAGACCAGAAAGCTCCTTACAATGCACGGAGGGTTCCACCCTAAGTCCAGCATACTGAGGCTGTACACCAAGAGAAAGGAGGGAGGCCGAGGACTAGTGGGTGTCAGAGCCACGATCCAGGAGGAAACCAAGAGCCTCCATGAGTATACCAAGAAGATGGCCCCCAGTGATGATCTGCTAAGTGAATGCCTCAGACATCAAAAGCCCAGTAAGGAGGAGCCAGAGGAGCTATCATGGGCAGATAAATCCCTGCATGGCATGGACCACCGACACATTGAAGAAGTGGCTGACATTGGAAAAACATACCAGTGGCTGGAAAAGGCTGGACTGAAGGACAGCACAGAGGCAGTAATCATGGCTGCACAAGAACAGGCCCTGAACACAAGATCAGTAGAGGCCGGGATCTACCACACCAAACCAGACCCCAGGTGCAGACTGTGCCAAGAAGCCCCAGAGACAGTACAGACCATCACAGCAGGGGGTCAGATGCTGGCAGGCAAGGCAGACATGGAACGGCACAACCAGGTAGCGGGCGTCGTGTACAGGAACATGTGTACCGAGTATGGACTGGAGGTCCCAGGGTCCAGATGGGAGACACCTCCAAAGGTGGTCCAGAACAATTGAGCCAAGATCCTGTGGGACTTCCAGATCCAGACTGACCAGCAGGTGACGACCAATCAACCAGACATAGTGGTGGTGGATGAACAGCAGGAGACAGCTGTGGTGATAGATGGAGCAATCCCAAGAGATGGAACATCAGGAAGAAGGAGCAGAGAAGCTGGAGAAGCACCAAGGGCTGAGGGAAGAGAGAGAGAGAGTGTGGGGCATGAAGACAACAGTGATACCAGGAGTGATCGGGACACTGGGAGCAGGAACCCCCAAGCTGGGAGGATGGCTCCAGCAGAGACCAGGAACAACATCTGAGAGCTCTGTTCAGAAGAGCACAATCCTAGGACCAGCTAAGATCCTGCAGAACCCTCCAGCTCCAGGACTCTGGTAGACCCTGCAGAACCCTCCAGCTCCCAGGACTCTGGTAGACCCTGCAGAACCCTCCAGCTCCAGGACTCTGGTAGAGGACCCGAGCTGGAAGGAGACAGACACAATACCGCCGGGGTGGCGAGAACACAATTTTTATATATATGTATGTATATATATATATATATATATATATATATATATATATATATATATATATATATACAATTTCTTTTTTTTTTCTTCCCCCTGATGAACCATATTAGTGAACAGACCAGGCCACAAAAATAAAAGGAGGTGTAGGGAAGGAAGGAAATGCAAGGACACCACAAACCTTTTTTTTTTGTTTTTTTTGTTTTTTTTGAGAATATAGCTAGTAGTAACTAGTAGTAAACTAGTAGTAACTAGTAGTAACTAGTAGTAACTAGTAGTAAACTCGGGGCGTGCATCAAGAGAGGTCTGCTACAGATCACCATTATTCTAACCACCACCAGAAGACAAGGTAACCCAGTATGTGAAGAGTGATTAAAGATCAGCGTGATCATGTGAATATGATGGTGACAGTGATGGTGATAGTGATCATGCATATATGACCTCTGACCCCTGAGAAGGCCAGAAGCAGGCCAGAGAGGCCCTCAGAGCCCAGACAGCCGGCGGTCAACACAGAGCCCGGATCCAAGCCGCCCCCCCAGGCAGACGCCCCCGCTCCGGTTCAGAAACGGGGCAGAGGAAAGCCCCGGCCGGGGACCCCGGCAGCCCCGGGGCCCGGGCCCCGCGGAGCCGAGACCCCAAGGCCCAAGAGCCCAAGAGCCGACCCCCCACACAGGTGGAGGGCCATGACCCCCCCCCGGGAGAACCGGTCCACACGGGCGGCTACCCACCCCAGGCCAGTACACCCCCCAGCGCTCCGGCCACGCACCCCCGTGGGCGCGAACCCCACATCCAGGCCCCCCCGCCACCCACAACCGCCGCCCCCACCCCCAAACCCCACCACTGCAGACAGGTATGCGCCCCCCAGAGCCAGGAGCACCCCAAACCACAGCCGGTCCAAACCCCAGGCCTGTGGGGAAAACAACAGCCCCCCCCCCCACAAGGAATCCGTAAACGGGGGCAAAGAAGAGCCCATTGCCCCCTCCCCCCTCGCCTCGTGAGTGTTGATGGAGTATATGTTGTTTGCGATTAAAATTGAGGGGCAGTAACCACACCGTGCCGCGAGTGAGGCCAAACGAGCAGTCCCTTCTACCTGAACAGCCCCCCCCCCGACACGGCGCACCAAGACCCCCCGACGTGTGTGTTTGTATGTACACACCCACCTTCCCCAACCCCCTAACCCCCACAGCCCACCATCACCACCCCCCTATCTACCCCCCATCCACCCCACCCCCCCGTCCACCACCCCCCCACCCATCCACCCCACCCCCCCGTCCACCACCCCCCCCACCCATCCACCCCACCCCCCCGTCCACCACCACCACAACCCCCCACCCCGATGCCCTGGATTCCGGGTCAGCAACCAAACAGAAGGGGGTGCACCGACCCCGGGGGCGCGGCAGCACGCCCGAGCCGACCGCCCGAGCCGACTGCCCCCCCCCCAGCCAGGCCGACCCCCCCACCCTAATGGAAGGGGACAGCCCCCAGGCACCAGGGCCCAGGGCCCCCAGCCACACCCGCCCCAGGACACCCTGAACACCCGGACATGAACCGGCATGTCCGGGGCGAACAAATTTAAATACTACGTTTTTGGGCTTCTGAGACCGAAATGACGGGACTGAAAAATAGCATCATATGTCCCCGTTAAGTAGGAAGTGAGGGTTCTGCTTGTGTACCTCTGTCATCCTCTGAAGAAGTGTGGGTCTTCCCGTTACTCATCACCTGTGTGTGTGTGTGTGTGTGTGTGTGTGTGTGTGTGTGTGTACCTGAGTGCAGCCCAATGCGGATCTTGACTTTGACCTCAGGCATGTGTTTGATCTTGAAGGCGGCGATGGAGTGCAGGATGTCCAGGGACATGTTGGCCACTTCAGCAGCGTGCTGGCTACCGTTTCTGTTGGGAACACCAGAGGCCACCATGTAGGCGTCTCCAATAGTTTCCACCTACACACACGCACACACACACGTGTCAGTGTATATCTGATGTTTTCAGGAGTTTCTTCTCTGATTAATCGAGCTGTTTTCATCCAGGAGCGTCTCAGATCACTCAGTGGACAAATCTGCTTATTTTCTTCAGAACAGATCAAGGGAAAACTTTCTACCTTGTAAACATCATGAGTCGCAATGATGGCATCGAACATGGTGTAGAGGTCGTTCAGCAGGTCCACCACCTGCAGAGAGTCCAGACAGCAGGGTGAGTGGGTGACCCGGAGCAGTCCTTTGACCCGGGGAACCAGGCGCTCACCTCAATAGGCTCGCTGAGAGCGGAGATGGTGGTGAAGCCCACGATGTCGCTGAAGTACAGGGTGCTGTCGGAGTAGTGCTCCGGGCGCACCGGCTTGCCCTTCTTCAGGGCCTGAGCAACCGATCTGCAGCAGAACATGGAGAACCCTCACCATTCCCAGCTGTGGACGGTCTACAGCAGGTAGAGGATGATCTACAGCAGGTGGTGGATGGTCTACAGGTGAAGGATGGTCTGCAGGTGGAGGATGGTCTGCAGGTGGAGGATGGTCTACAGGTGAAGGATGGTCTGCAGGTGGAGGATGGTCTGCAGGTGGAGGATGGTCTACAGGTGAAGGATGGTCTGCAGGTGGAGGATGGTCTGCAGGTGGAGGATGGTCTACAGGTGGAGGATGGTCTACAGCAGGTGGAGGATGGTCTACAGGTGGAGGATGGTCTACAGGTGAAGGATGGTCTGCAGGTGGAGGATGGTCTGCAGGTGGAGGATGGTCTACAGGTGAAGGATGGTCTACTGGTGAAGGATGGTCTGCAGGTGGAGGATGGTCTGCAGGTGGAGGATGGTCTACAGGTGAAGGATGGTCTACAGGTGAAGGATGGTCTGCAGGTGGAGGATGGTCTACAGGTGGAGGATGGTCTACAGGTGAAGGATGGTCTGCAGGTGGAGGATGGTCTACAGGTGAAGGATGGTCTACTGGTGAAGGATGGTCTGCAGGTGGAGGATGGTCTACAGGTGGAGGATGGTCTACAGGTGGAGGATAGTCTACAGCAGGTGGAGGATGGTCTACAGCAGGTGGAGGATGGTCTACAGGTGGAGGATGGTCTACAGCAGGTGGAGGGTGGTCTACAGGTGGTGGTGGATGGTCTACAGCAGGTGGAGGGTGGTCTATAGGTGGAGGATGGTCTACAGGTGAAGGATGGTCTACAGCAGGTGGTGGATGGTCTACAGGTGGAGGATGGTCTACAGGTGAAGGATGGTCTACAGCAGGTGGTGGATGGTCTACAGGTGGAGGATGGTCTACAGGTGAAGGATGGTCTACAGCAGGTGGTGGATGGTCTACAGGTGAAGGATGGTCTGCAGGTGGAGGATGGTCTACAGGTGAAGGATGGTCTACAGCAGGTGGAGGATGGTCTGCAGGTGGAGGATGGTCTACAGGTGAAGGATGGTCTACTGGTGAAGGATGGTCTGCAGGTGGAGGATGGTCTACAGGTGGAGGATGGTCTACAGCAGGTGGAGGATGGTCTACAGGTGAAGGATGGTCTACAGGTGAAGGATGGTCTACAGCAGGTGGTGGATGGTCTACAGGTGGAGGATGGTCTGCAGGTGGAGGATGGTCTACAGGTGGAGGATGGTCTACAGGTGGAGGATGGTCTACAGCAGGTGGAGGATGGTCTACAGCAGGTGGAGGATGGTCTACAGGTGGAGGATGGTCTACAGCAGGTGGAGGGTGGTCTACAGGTGGTGGTGGATGGTCTACAGCAGGTGGAGGATGGTCTACAGGTGGAGGATGGTCTACAGCAGGTGGAGGGTGGTCTACAGGTGGTGGTGGATGGTCTACAGCAGGTGAAGGATGGTCTACAGGTGGAGGATGGTCTACAGGTGAAGGATGGTCTACTGGTGAAGGATGGTCTGCAGGTGGAGGATGGTCTACAGGTGGAGGATGGTCTACAGGTGGAGGATGGTCTACAGCAGGTGGAGGATGGTCTACAGCAGGTGGAGGATGGTCTACAGGTGGAGGATGGTCTACAGCAGGTGGAGGGTGGTCTACAGGTGGTGGTGGATGGTCTACAGCAGGTGGAGGGTGTTCTACAGGTGGTGGTGGATGGTCTACAGCTGGTGGAGGGTGGTCTATAGGTGGAGGATGGTCTGCAGCAGGTGGAGGGTGGTCTACAGGTGGAGGGTGGTCTACAGCAGGTGGAGGATGGTCTACAGGTGGAGGGTGGTCTACAGCAGGTGGAGGATGGTCTACAGCAGGTGGAGGGTGGTCTACAGCAGGTGGAGGATGGTCTACAGCAGGTGGAGGGTGGTCTACAGCAGGTGGAGGGTGGTCTACAGCTGGTGGAGGGTGGTCTATAGGTGGAGGATGGTCTACAGCAGGTGGAGGGTGGTCTACAGCAGGTGGAGGGTGGTCTACAGCAGGTGGAGGGTGGTCTACAGCTGGTGGAGGGTGGTCTATAGGTGGAGGATGGTCTACAGCAGGTGGAGGGTGGTCTACAGGTGGAGGGTGGTCTACAGCAGGTGGAGGATGGTCTACAGGTGGAGGATGGTCTACAGCAGGTGGAGGATGGTCTACAGCAGGTGGAGGATGGTCTACAGCAGGTGGAGGGTGGTCTACAGGTGGAGGGTGGTCTACAGGTGGAGGACGGTCTCCAGGTGGTGCTCCCCCTCCTCACTTGGGCAGCAGCTGTCCAACCAGCTTCTCGGTCTTGTTCCTCTCCACCTCCAGCTCGTCCGTCCTCTCCCGGATCAGGTCCTCCAGGTTGGAGCTGTACTGCTCCAGCATCCGCAGCATGGAGTCGATGATGTTCGCCCTCTTGCCCCTGTTAATGCCCCGGAACTACAGACACGCACACCCAGGGGCAGGTTCAGGACAGAGACACAGGGCAGACCTCCCAGCAGCCAGCAGGGGGCGCCGGCTGATCGCACCTGTTTGAAGATGTCGTCAAAACTGGGCCGCTTGTCGGGGTCCTCGTTCCAGCACTCGTTCATCAGACTGAGACACTCAGCCGGAGCCTCGTCCACCGAAACCACCGGCCGGCACAGAGGAGGAGGCTGCTTCAGACGCTCCACGATCTCTGAGGGACAGACGGAGGGACCGACGGAGGGACAGACGGGGAGGGACAGACGGGGAGGGACAGGGCACAGAGAGTCAGAGAGGGACCGACGGAGGGACAGACGGGGAGGGACAGGGCACAGAGACACAAAGAGTCAGAGAGGGACAGACGGAGAGGGACAGACAGGGAGGGACAGGGCACAGAGAGTCAGAGAGTCAGAGAGGGACCGACGGAGGGACAGACGGGGAGGGACAGGGCACAGAGACACAGAGAGTCAGAGAGGGACAGACGGAGAGGGACAGACAGGGAGGGACAGGGCACAGAGAGTCAGAGAGTCAGAGAGGGACCGACGGAGGGACAGACGGGGAGGGACAGGGCACAGAGACACAGAGAGTCAGAGAGGGACAGACGGAGAGGGACAGACAGGGAGGGACAGAGCACATAGAGTCAAAGAGTCAGAGAGGGACCGACAGAGGGACAGACGGGGAGGGACAGGGCACAGAGACACAGAGAGTCAGAGAGGGACAGATGGGGAGTCAGAGAGAGGGACAGGGAGTGGTGCCTCACCGTGGGCGGGCATGTCCATCATGGCGTAGGGCAGCGTGCGGGAGATCACTTCCTGGATGATGATGGAGAAACTGAAGACGTCTCCAGAAAAAGATCCTCCACGGACCGGGTTTCTGAGAAGCTCCGGAGCTGTCCACAACAACTCTGAGAGGACGGGGGACAGACAGGGTCCTTAGATGTCCATGTGTGCATGCTACACGTCGACAGGACATGCGTCTTTGTCTTTACCCTGGGGGTCCTCTGGTAGACTGATGGTCTGAGCGTGGAGGATCATGGGAAGTCCATAATCTGTGATCTTCAGGACAAAACGTCCATCCACCAAACAGTTTGTGGACTTGAGACGGCCGTGACTCAAACCTCGCAGGTGGAGGTACTTCATCCCCTGAAACAGGTCACATGACAGCAGCTCAATGGACAGAGCACCACTGCACGGCGTGAGGAGCACTTCCGTGAACCACCGTCTATCGTCAGGGCAAAGCAGTGCTGTGGGGTGTAGAAGCCGACTGGGGATGAGAAATTTGCAGGTTTGATTCCCACAGTGGTCAAGTCACCTATGTGTCTCCCTGAACATGACCCTTGACCCCCAGCAGTCCACTGCATCGTAGAAACAGGACAGGTCAATGTGGAAAAGAGACTTTGACAAAATTATCATCAGTTAAACCTTAAAATTATTGTCTTTGAAAAGCATCATCTGAGAAAGCCATTACAATATAAAACCACTGTCTGTGGACACAGATAGTGGTGTAGACCACTGGAAACACACTGGAAACCACTGTCTGTGAACACACCAGAAACCACTGTCTGTGAACACACGAGAAACCACTGTCTGTGAACACACCAGAAACCACTGTCTGTGAACACACCGGAAACCACTGTCTGTGGACACACCGGAAACCACTGTCTGTGAACACACCAGAAACCACTGTCTGTGGACACACCGGAAACCACTGTCTGTGGACACACCAGAAACCACTGTCTGTGAGCACACCAGAAACCACTGTCTGTGGACACACCAGAAACCACTGTCTGTGGACACACCGGAAACCACTGTCTGTGGACACACCGGAAACCACTGTCTGTGAACACACCAGAAACCACTGTCTGTGGACACACCGGAAACCACTGTCTGTGGACACACCGGAAACCACTGTCTGTGGACACACCAGAAACCACTGTCTGTGAACACACCGGAAACCACTGTCTGTGAACACACCAGAAACCACTGTCTGTGGACACACCAGAAACCACTGTCTGTGAACACACCGGAAACCACTGTCTGTGAACACACGAGAAACCACTGTCTGTGAACACACCAGAAACCACTGTCTGTGAACACACCGGAAACCACTGTCTGTGAACACACCGGAAACCACTGTCTGTGAACACACCAGAAACCACTGTCTGTGAACACACCGGAAACCACTGTCTGTGGACACACCGGAAACCACTGTCTGTGGACACACCGGAAACCACTGTCTGTGGACACAGCGTTGGGGAACCATTCTAAGCCACTGTCTGTGAACACACCGGAAACCACTGTCTGTGGACACACCAGAAACCACTGTCTGTGGACACACCGGAAACCACTGTCTGTGAACACACCGGAAACCACTGTCTGTGGACACACCAGAAACCACTGTCTGTGGACACACCGGAAACCACTGTCTGTGGACACAGCGTTGGGGAACCATTCTAAGCCACTGTCTGTGGACACAGCAGTACCTTGATCAGGTCCATGAGCAGTGAGGACTTGAACATCCAGTCCAGCCTCATGTCGCCGTCCCCCAGCAGGTCTGCCAGACTGCCTCTTGGACAGTGTTCCACCACCAGGGCGAAGATGCCGGAGTCCAGGAACAGGCCCAGGTACAGGTTCAGGTTCTCGTGGCGCATGTCCCGCAGCTGCTGACACACAGGAAGTGCTGGGAAACACCACCGCGGCGCCGGGGCGGCGCCGGGTGTGGCTGAGCACAGTGTTGATGACACACCTGGCCAAACAGACTCTGAGTGTTTGGGTTGATGGCGGCGACGGCCTTCCCAACAGGAATCTTCTTCAGCCAGACCCAGTCGCCCTGGAAACGGGAGGACCAATCACAGCTCAGCAGGCTTCAGAGAGGCGTGAGGAGGGTGGAGCCGGTGTGAAGCAGTGCCTTCATCTCCACTCAGCAGACTCAATGAAACCAACAGGAAGAACCTTCCGTTCATGTGAGACTGCTGGTTCTGGTTCTTAGACGATGTTTCAGTGAACTTGGTTTCCTGATCGGCTGAACCAGCAGAACGTCTCCGTTCCAGACCAAAGGGACTCTGGTTTAATGTGGACCAGCTTCATTTAGGACTGGCTCCACATTCAGACCAGATTTCAATGTATACCAGGCACACTGCAGCGAATGTCTCTTTTTTGTTCATTTCTTTATGTCAAACATTTACAAAAGAAAAAAAACTCACTTTTTCAGAACTTGTGAAATGTCCAGTGTATCTCGAGTGTTTACAGCTTCAACAAATATAAAATCATTTAAAATATTACCATGCAGCTTTAGAATGGACCAAAGAACTGTCAGTCATGAATGGATGAATGGATGGATGAATGAATGGATTCTGCCGGGGATAACCGGCTCGTGGCGGTCAAGCGCTCCTAGCGGCGTGGCTTTTTGATCCCTGGACGTGGCGCTTCCTGTCACTGTGAAGCAGACTCCCCAGGCGGTGGACTGTTCTCCACTGACAGGGAGCGTGAGCTGGTTAGACCGTGGTGAGAGGGTTACTTTCACCCTGCTGATGATGTGTTGCAATAGTGAGACATTGCCCACAAGGGGAAATTTGGGGCTGTGGTTCAGTGGGGAGAGCAGTCGTCCCACAATGGGGATGTTGTGGGTTCGATTCCCGTCTCCCCCTGTCTGCATGTCGAAGTGTCCTTGGGGAAGACGCTGAACCCTGAACTGCCCCACCGTTGTACGTCGCTCTGGACAAAAGCGTCTGCTAAATGGAATTGCAGAAATGTCATTTCTGCCCCGGCAGCCCTGTGCAGGCGCCTTCACATGGGCGAGTGTGTGTAGTGTGAGACAGCTGCATCAGTCCAGATTAGGGCTGGGTGCCGTTTAACGGTACCTCAGTGGTACCGACCCAAAAACTTGGGTATATACCGGTACAGGGCTCGAAGCAGGAGAAGATGGCATGCCTGAAAATTTTTTTGGAGAGGGGGGTGGGGGTGGGGGTGGGGCACCGGGCTCTTCCAGGGGGGTCTAGGGAAGAAGACAGTTTGGTACATTTGCAGTCAAACTACAACAATCTGCTGCACTTTGACACCATAACTGAAGAACTAACAGTCCTGCACTGCCTCCAACTGTGAAAGAGATGCTTCATCAACATGTTAAACTACCCTTTAAACACGACATCAAAATGCTGTAAAAAAAAAAAAAAAAAAAAAAAAAGCCTGTTTTTGAGATAGATATTCAAATTTTATTAAATTTATTATTTATTCCAAAACCCCATCCCGGTCAAAAACAAATAGGAAAGAAAAAGGAAAAAGAGCGAGAGCGTCAGGCTCCGTCACCTCAGCGCCCGTCACTCACCGACAGCTCTGGGCGTCCGGAACAGCTTGAAGCTTATGAAAAACACCATCAACACGCCGTCTCAAATAATCAAACAATATTCAAACTGAGCTACAAACTCTGGAGCCAGGAACCACATTTCAACTCGGGCACAACACACAAAAAAAGACAGCGCAGCGCGTCCATCCAGAACTACTAAATCCTGACAGCGCTGCAGGTCTTCCTCTTCCACCCAACCACCAGACCGCTGCAGCACAACACAAAGCCTTCCCCAACAACTTATTATTGTTTTGTGTTTTCCAACATTTTTGGTAAGTTCACCGACCTGTCGATGAGAGGAAACAATGGGGACGGGGGGTTCCCTTTTCCCAAGCCATATAACAACCTCTGTCCATAGACACGGACGGACTGTCAGGATGTGGACTCCAAACTCTCCACCTGACTCGTTCTCCACAGAGCTCAGACACGTAGAATCGTTTCTGATCCGTTTCTGATCCGTTTCTGATCCGTTTCTGATCTGTGAGCGCCTCCTGGGCTGCGCTCTCATCTGGAGGTCTGCCTCCGTTCTCCACGCAGCTCAAACACTCCACAACAGAATTATTCCAGAGCCTGTGCTCCTCTGTGGGGCTCCAGGCCTGGGGACGGCCCCCCGGGGGGGGACGGCCCCGTCCCAGGGGGACAGCCTCGTCCCGGGGGGACAGCCTCGTCCCGGGGGTACAGCCCTGCCCCGGGGGAACAGCCCCGTCCCGGGGGGACAGCCTCGTCCCGGGGGGACAGCCTCGTCCCGGGGGGACAGCCCCGCCCCAGGGGAACAGCCCCGTCCCGGGGGGACAGCCTCATCCCGGGGGGACAGCCTCGTCCCGGGGGTACAGCCCTGCCCCGGGGGGGACGGCCCTGTCCCGAGGGTACAGCCCCGCCCCGGGGGTACAGCCCCGCCCCGGGGGGGACGGCCCTGTCCCGGGGGGATAGCCTCGTCCCGGGGGGACAGCCTTGTCCCGGGGGGACAGCCCCGTCCCGGGGGGATAGCCTCGTCCCAGGGGGACAGCCTTGTCCCGAGGGGACAGCCCCGCCCCGGGGGGACAGCCCTGCCCCGGGGGGAACGGCCCTGTCCCGGGGGGACAGCCCCGTCCCGGGGGGACAGCCCCGTCCCGGGGGGATAGCCTCGTCCCAGGGGGACAGCCTTGTCCCGAGGGGACAGCCCCGCCCCGGGGGGACAGCCCTGCCCCGGGGGGGACGGCCCTGTCCCGGGGGGACAGCCCCGTCCCGGGGGGACAGCCTCGTCCTGGGACTCTACACTCAGTCCGACTCCGGCCGTCTCTCCTGCTGCAGCAGCCGTCACGGCGCCTGTCAGAGACCTTCACTGCTCGTCCGAGTGAGGGGGCGGGGCTTAGTGAGAGGTCAGCTGCTCTGTCTGAACAACAGTCACTTCATGACAGCAACAAACAAAAACTGATTTTGATAAATAACTTCGTAAAGTTCCTCCATTTACACAAACTGCTGCTGGAAATGTAGCGCTGCCTCGACACGCGAGAGGCCAGAGAAGTGATCAGCGCACGGCTAGGAACCAATCAGAGGCTTTGTCCAAAGTGTGAAACACTTAAGGCCCGCCCAACTCGCTCTGATTGGCTAAAACTCCTGAACACTGAGCACCACTGGTAGTTAGAACTGTCACTTAATGACTGGTTACAGAGAAGAAGAAAAAAACAAACAAACAAAATATCTCTACGCCGGATTTCCGGCACCCTGCCGGAGGTCTTCAAGCCCTGCCGGTACCAAGCAAGAGCCGTGCGTACGGGTATCAGTTTCGGTTCTTAAAGTGACAGTGCGGTCAATAAACATGCGCGGAAACGATGGTTCAGTTCTTCTCTTTTACTGAAAAAACGCTGCATCCATCATTGAACATGTGACCACATCTTACCGCTCTCACTCTTTCTAACAGCATGCAGAGAGCCTGCAGCCCTTCTTCCTCTGTGGTGTCTGTGTAAAATAAGGTTGAACATGCAAACAGCACACCTAGTGGCAGGAAGTGCAAATGCAGTCATGGCGTCATCTGTGCGCCGTGAAGGCAGGTACTGAAAAAACTACAGTTCAGGAACCGGTACCGTACGTGAGGTATCGAAAAAATACTTGTACCCGATAAATATCTAACGGTACCCAGCCGTAGTTCAGATCAGCCTTCCCAGCTTTTCTCAGTACTCCAGGTCAACCCCACTGGTCACCAGCAGGAGGGTGGAGATGACCTGGGTGGTGGAGGATGACCTGGGTGGTGGGGATGACCTGGTGGGGATGACCTGGGTGGTGGAGGATGACCTGGGTGGTGGAGGATGACCTGGGTGGTGGAGGATGACCTGGTGGGGATGACCTGAGTGGTGGAGGATGACCTGGGTGGTGGAGGATGACCTGGTGGGGATGACCTGGTGGGGATGACCTGGGTGGTGGAGGATGACCTGGTGGAGGATGACCTGGGTGGTGGAGGATGACCTGGTGGGGATGACCTGGGGGGTGGGGTTGACCTGGGTGGTGGAGGATGACCTGGTGGGGATGACCTGGGTGGTGGAGGATGACCTGGGTGGTGGAGGATGACCTGGGTGGTGGAGATGACCTGGGTGGTGGGGATGACCTGGTGGGGATGACCTGGGTGGTGGAGGATGACCTGGGTGGTGGAGGATGACCTGGTGGGGATGACCTGGGTGGTGGGGTTGACCTGGGTGGTGGAGGATGACCTGGGTGGTGGAGGATGACCTGGTGGGGATGACCTGGGTGGTGAGGATGACCTGGGTGGTGGAGGATGACCTGGGTGGTGGAGGATGACCTGGTGGGGATGACCTGGGTGGTGGAGGATGACCTGGGTGGTGGAGGATGACCTGGGTGGTGGAGGATGACCTGGGTGGTGGAGGATGACCTGGTGGGGATGACCTGGGTGGTGGGGTTGACCTGGGTGGTGGAGGATGACCTGGGTGGTGGGGATGACCTGGGTGGTGGAGGATGACCTGGGTGGTGGAGGATGACCTGGGTGGTGGAGGATGACCTGATGGGGATGACCTGGGTGGTGGAGGATGACCTGGGTGGTGGAGGATAACCTGGTGGGGATGACCTGGGTGGTGGGGTTGACCTGGGTGGTGGGGATGACCTGGGTGGTGGAGGATGACCCGGGTGGTGGAGGATGACCTGGGTGGTGGGGATGACCTGGTGGGGATGACCTGGGTGGTGGAGGATGACCTGGGTGGGTGGTGGGGATGACCTGGTGGGGATGACCTGGGTGGTGGAGGATGACCTGGATGGTGGAGGATGACCTGGTGGGGATGACCTGGGTGGTGGGGGATGACCTGGTGGAGGATGATCTGGGTGGTGGAGGATGACCTGGATGGTGGAGGATGACCTGGTGGGGATGACCTGGGTGGTGGGGGATGACCTGGTGGAGGATGACCTGGGTGGTGGAGGATGACCTGGATGGTGGAGGATGACCTGGTGGGGATGACCTGGGTGGGTGGTGGGGATGACCTGGGTGGTGGGGGATGACCTGGTGGGGATGACCTGGGTGGGTGGTGGGGATGACCTGGGTGGTGGGGGATGACCTGGTGGAGGATGACCTGGGTGGTGGAGGATGACCTGGATGGTGGAGGATGGCCTGGTGGGGATGACCTGGGTGGGTGGTGGGGATGACCTGGGTGGTGGGGATGACCTGGTGGGGATGACCTGGGTGGTGGAGGATGACCTGGTGGGGATGACCTGGGTGGTGGGGATGACCTGGTGGGGATGACCTGGGTGGTGGAGGATGACCTGGTGGGGATGACCTGGGTGGTGGGGATGACCTGGTGGGGATGACCTGGGTGGTGGAGGATGACCTGGTGGGGATGACCTGGGTGGTGGGGATGACCTGGTGGGGATGACCTGGGTGGTGGAGGATGACCTGGTGGGGGATGACCTGGGTGGTGGGGATGACCTGGTGGGGATGACCTGGTGGGGATGACCAGGGTGGTGGGGATGACCTGGGTGGTGGGGGATGACCTGGTGGGGGATCACCTGGGTGGTGGGGATGACCTGAGTGGTGGAGGATGACCTGGTGGGGATGACCAGGGTGGTGGGGATGACCTGGTGGAGGATGACCTGGGTGGGTGGTGGGGATGACCTGGGTGGTGGGGGATGACCTGGTGGAGGATGACCTGGGTGGTGGGGATGACCTGGGTGGTGGAGGATGACCTGGGTGGTGGAGGATGACCTGGGTGGTGGGGATGACCTGGTGGGGATGACCTGGGTGGTGGGGATGACCTGGGTGGTGGGGGATGACCTGGGTGGTGGAGGATGACCTGGGTGGTGGAGGATGACCTGGTCGGGATGACCTGGGTGGTGGGGATGACCTGGGTGGTGGAGGATGACCTGGGTGGTGTGGATGACCTGGTGGGGATGACCTGGGTGGTGGGGGATGACCTGGTGGAGGATGACCTGGGTGGGTGGTGGGGATGACCTGGGGGGTGGGGATGACCTGGGTGGTGGAGGATGACCTGGTGGGGATGACCTGGTGGGGATGACCTGGTGGAGGATGACCTGGTGGGGATGACCTGGGTGGTGGGGATGACCTGGGTGGTGGAGGATGACCTGGTGGGGATGACCTGGTGGGGATGACCTGGGTGGTGGAGGATGACCTGGTGGGGATGACCTGGGTGGTGGGGATGACCTGGGTGGTGGGGATGACCTGGTGGAGGATGACCTGGTGGGGATGACCTGGTGGGGATGACCTGGTGGGGATGACCTGGTGGAGGATGACCTGGTGGGGATGACCTGAGGGGTGGGGGTATGGAGACGTCGTGGATGCAGCTATCAGTTCGTCAGTCCATGTCCATGTGTGTGTGTAGTTTGGCCCGTCCCCGTCGGCGCTCAGTTCGTAGCGACCCATTCGCAGATGGTCGCTGCAGTAGAGACCACTTCCACGGAAGCAGTAACTAGTTGCTGCAACAGTAATCCTATAGCAGGGCGCGAAATTCCCTATAAAATGGCGGCGGGGGCCGATTGAGATCGGACCGGTTTGGGTCCATATCAGCAGGTCCGGACCGCCTGTTGGTTCTTTTTTATCATGAAATTGCGTAGCTTCTCTTTTAATGAATCAATCATAACCAACACTCCTCTTAACTCAGATTCCATTTTTGCATTCTTCTTCTCTGTGCTTCACGCTGCACCATGCATCTAACAACCACAATGCGCCCTCTGCTGGATTGAAGGAGGTACTGCTTGGTTCAGGCGCTGCTGTGAACTCCAAACAACAAACACTTCAGAACACAATGACAGCAGTGGGTGTGAACAGTAACTGTAAATATGCAAATCTGCCAAACAGTTAATGATTTACTGCGATACTACAGTTCTCCAGCCCTGAATGAGGAAGTCACAGCTGCAGGCATGGGCGCAAATACAAAACATCAATGAACATCAGTGAGAGAGGTCCTCCAGGGTCTACTGGTCCTCCCGGGTCTACTGGTCCTCCCGGGTCTGATACATACACAGACAAAACCTGGTCAGATTAAGACCTGAATAGAATCAGAATCTACACTAACATTCACAGCCATCAGCAGGATCTTAGCTAAAATATTTAATTGGGAGCAACGACATGATATGAAATGTGGTCTGTGCTGGTATGGATTCTACGGTGAATGAGCCGCCACCACCAAAGGAACTAGTCAAAGCTGGGATGCTTCAATCAGTAATTAACAACATGCATACCTGCAGCAAAATAAATAAAAATCATTTTATAAATTTGCAACTTAGGATGGGCCACATAGCATGAGAAGATCTCCCATCCCAGACACAGAGCAGCAGCAGATAGAAACAGAACTAAACAAGCACAACAAAATACAACAGTTTCATTAAGAAATCACTGTTGGATCCTCTTTTTGATCAGCATTTTACAAAACTGAAATTTAAGGACCTGTTAAAACTTGTGAGGACCTGTTAAAATTTTCTGTGGACCTGCTGAAAAAATCTGGAGGACCTGTTAAAATGTTGACGAATTTCATGCCCTGTATAGTAACTATAGGATGACTATTGCAACAACACATCATCAGCAGGGTGAAACTAACCTGTCTCATGACGGTCTAGACCAGCTCACGCTCCCTGTTAGTGGAGAACGATCCACCGCCTGGGGAGTTCTGCTTCACAGCGACAGGAAGAGCCGACATCCAAGGATCAAAAAGCTATGAACGCTTGGCCGCCACGAGCCGGTTTTCCCTGTGGGAACTTTTCTGACAGCCAATCAGAAAGTAGCGTTTGGTCCCACAGCCAATCAGTGACAGCACGCTACATTTGTCACCTTTGCCTTGGACTTCATTTCTTTAATGTGGCTAAAAGGACAGCCTGCACTGAGAGCTGCTGAAACCTTTTCTCTGATCTCTGATGTGCAGAATGTCTTGACTGAGTGATATTACAGCACCTCTCTGCAGCCGCCAGGTCCTGGTCTGGACCTGGTCCTGGTCTGGAGCAGTCTAGCTCTACAGAATAAATCCTGGACCTGGTCCTGGTCTGGAGCAGTCTAGCTCTACAGAATAAATCCTGGACCTGGTCCTGGTCTGGAGCAGTCTAGCTCTACAGAATAAATCCTGGACCTGGTCCTGGTCTGGAGCAGTCTAGCTCTACAGAATAAATCCTGGACCTGGACCTGGTCTGGAGCAGTCTAGCTCTACAGAATAAATCCTGGACCTGGACCTGGTCTGGAGCAGTCTAGCTCTACAGAATAAATCCTGGTCCTGGTCTGGAGCAGTCTAGCTCTATAGAATAAATCCTGGACCTGGTCCTGGTCTGGAGCAGTCTAGCTCTACAGAATAAATCCTGGTCCTGGACCTGGTCTGGAGCAGTCTAGCTCTACAGAATAAATCCTGGACCTGGACCTGGTCTGGAGCAGTCTAGCTCTACAGAATAAATCCTGGACCTGGACCTGGTCTGGAGCAGTCTAGCTCTACAGAATAAATCCTGGACCTGGTCCTGGTCTGGAGCAGTCTAGCTCTACAGAATAGGTCTCCATGGTAACTGATGTCAAAATATATTTCACTTTGTCCAACTGTACTTTTGTGCAACCAGATGAAGGATTAGTTGATCCTGGATAACAAGACAGCCCAGCTTAATCCTTGATCGTGGTTCAGGCGTACCTCCAGGATCCCGATGTTGGAGCTCTCAGGTGTGGCCAGGATGTAGCTTCGAGCAATCGAGCGAATTGGAGTTTTTATTTCCAGAAGACTTCTCATGATGGACTCATCGTTCAGTTTCTGCAAACCACAACAAAACCAATAATAACAACAGCAGCGACAACAAACTCACTGTACTGTGGAGTGTCCTGTGACTTCAGCTGAACCAACAACATGATCCAATCCACCAGCCTGTTTAGAGAAATGACCCCCATCAGTGATCAGCACCAGATCAGATCAGATCAGAAACACACTCTGTGCCTTCAGGTCTTTAGGGTGGCTCTGACTCGAGCTCTTCTCCATCCAGCTGGTTGAAGAACTTCCAGCTCAGTCAAAAGTTGCTTCAAGTCACGTTTGAGACCAACTCTGAATACCTGATCTAAAGCTCAGAACCATCTGGCCCCACCAGGTCCTGCAGACCTGTTAGTCCCACATGATCCAGCAGAAGACTGGGTTCTCAGAGTGCTGCTTCCTGGTGGTTCCTGGTTCTCTAGCAGTAGAACAGGAGGCAGAGCTTTCAGCTACCAGGCTCCTGTCATGTGGACCCAGAGAGGGAGGAGGACCCAGTCTCTACTTTGAGGTTCTCTGCTGAATGAAGCTGCTTCAGGACTCTGGGCCATTTTCTAGAGGAGCTGGTGGAGGTTCAGACTGGTGGAGGTTCAGACTGGGGGAGGTTCAGGCTGGTGGAGGTTCAGACTGGGGGAGGTTCAGACTGGTGGAGGTTCAGACTGACGGAGGTTCAGGCTGGTGGAGGTTCAGACTGGGGGAGGTTCAGACTGGTGGAGGTTCAGACTGGTGGAGGTTCAGACTGACGGAGGTTCAGACTGGGGGAGGTTCAGACTGGGGGAGGTTCAGACTAACGGAGGTTCAGACTGGTGGAGGTTCAGACTGGTGGAGGTTCAGACTGGGGGAGGTTCAGACTGGTGGAGGTTCAGACTGGTGGAGGTTCAGACTGGTGGAGGTTCAGACTGGGGGAGGTTCAGACTGGTGGAGGTTCAGGCTGGTGGAGGTTCAGGCTAACGGAGGTTCAGACTGGTGGAGGTTCAGACTGGTGGAGGTTCAGGCTGGGGGAGGTTCAGACTGGTGGAGGTTCAGACTGGTGGAGGTTCAGACTGGTGGAGGTTCAGGCTAACGGAGGTTCAGACTGGTGGAGGTTCAGACTGGTGGAGGTTCAGGCTGGGGGAGGTTCAGACTGGTGGAGGTTCAGACTGGTGGAGGTTCAGACTGGGGGAGGTTCAGACTGGTGGAGGTTCAGACTGGTGGAGGTTCAGACTGGTGGAGGTTCAGACTGGGGGAGGTTCAGACTGGTGGAGGTTCAGACTGGGGGAGGTTCAGACTGGTGGAGGTTCAGACTGGTGGAGGTTCAGACTGGGGGAGGTTCAGACTGGGGGAGGTTCAGACTGGTGGAGGTTCAGACTGACGGAGGTTCAGACTGGGGAAGGTTCAAACTGGTGGAGGTTCAGACTGGTGGAGGTTCAGACTGGTGGAGGTTCAGACTGGGGGAGGTTCAGACTGGTGGAGGTTCAGACTGACGGAGGTTCAGACTGGGGAAGGTTCAAACTGGTGGAGGTTCAGACTGGTGGAGGTTCAGACTGGTGGAGGTTCAGACTGGGGAAGGTTCAAACTGGTGGAGGTTCAGACTGACGGAGGTTCAGACTGGGGAAGGTTCAGACTGGTGGAGGTTCAGACTGGTGGAGGTTCAGACTGGTGGAGGTTCAGACTGGTGGAGGTTCAGACTGGTGTGTTAACACGGCCAGTAACCAAGGAAGAGAAACAACAGAGAGACAGCTGCTGGACAGAATGTCTCTCTGGCCCTCTGGAGGAATCTGAGTCTCTGTCTCTTTCGCTGCCTCTGAGTGGACACTGCCTCTGAGTGGACACTGTCTCTGAGTGGACACTGTCTCTGAGTGGACACTGCCTCTGAGTGGACACTGTCTCTGAGTGGACACTGTCTCTGAGTGGACACTGCCTCTGAGTGGACACTGTCTCTGAGTGGACACTGTCTCTGAGTGGACACTGCCTCTGAGTGGACACTGTCTCTGAGTGGACACTGTCTCTGAGTGGACACTGTCTCTGACCTTCTTGCTGACTTGCGTATCGATGAAAACGATGTCGTCCAGGGTCAGGATCAGTTTGGTGAGGTTCACCGTCCTCTTGTACTTCCTGTTTACACACAGCAGGGATTGATGTGGCGGATGTCATGACATTAATCAGCAATACCATGATCTTATTCTAATAACAGCTCAATAATTGTGTGTGTGTGTGTGTGTGTCTGTGTGTGTGTATGTGTGTGTGTGTGTGTGTGTGTGTGTGTGTTCTCACCTGATCCAGTAGAAAAATGTCCCAAAGAGAAGACAACACAAAACAAAGATTGACGAGACGGTCACAAAATCCAAACCTGCATGCAAAAAAAAAAAGAAATGAAATTCACTCTTGCTCTTTAATTCTTCAGAGATTTCAGATTCATTTGTTTCAACGTTCTGTTTACTTCCTAAACAGTTCAAGTCATGGCTCTTCGGTGTTTGATGTAGTCAGAGGAATGAATCTCAGGCCCTCAACAGTCAGTCCCGTCAGGAAGCTGCAATCGCAGCAGTTCATTTAAACTCAGCCAGTCCTCATCAAGTATATACCACCTTGCGATTTTGTCAAGTTGAGGTGATTCAACAAAACTGCAAGGCTGAGCAGAATTCATGAAGATTGGTTGAATTTATATTAATTACGGTGATGTTGACATCACAACTGCCTTGTGGGACTGAACAACATGTCTCTTCCAAACTTTCTGCAAGCTGCTTCTAGATCCAGATCTTCCTTCCCACAGAAGCTCAACACTCCCACCCTGTGGACATGTCAGTGAACACACCCTCACTGCAGGCGTCCTCTGGACTGAACCAACAGAAGCTGGCTGCAGGGGGTTTTCCTCCAGGGAACGAGAAGGAGCGGCTCAGTGACCTCAGACCTCCCATCATCCCGTCGGTGTGTGCCGGAGCAAGAGTGTGAGTCGGCACGAGGCGATCACCGTCGCTGTTCAACACCACATACTGAGCCTGCAGGCCACGCCCCTCTGAACCCCCGTATAAAACCTGGAGGAGAAGAGAGCAGAAGCACGGTCATCAGGACGGCAGTCATGTTCATGATCTGTGGTAAAAGTGATTGACTCCGGGCATCAGAACCTTGGGGGGAAAGAGTCTTGGTGGTAAGAGTCCTGGGTATAGACACCTAAAGGAAAGACTCCTGGGGGAAAGAGTCTTGGTTGTAAGAGTCCTGGGTATAGACACCTAAAGGAAAGACTTCTGGGGTAAAGAGTAAAGATGGAAAGAGTCCTAGGGTATAGACACCTAAAGGAAAGACTTCTGGGGTAAAGAGTAAAGATGGAAAGAGTCCTAGGGTATAGACACCTAAAGGAAAGACTTCTGGGGTAAAGAGTAAAGATGGAAAGAGTCCTAGGGTATAGACACCTAAAGGAAAGACTTCTGGGGTAAAGAGTAAAGATGGAAAGAGTCCTAGGGTATAGACACCTAAAGGAAAGACTCCTGGGGGAAAGAGTAAAGATGGAAAGAGTCCTAGGGTATAGACACCTAAAGGAAAGACTCCTGGGGGAAAGAGTCCGGTCTGGACTCTTTTCCACAAGACTGGAGGAAAGAGTCAAGAGGGAATGACTTTTGGGAGATAATGTCCACATAGAAAGAGTCCAGGTATATAGTCTTTGGGAAAAGAGTCCTGGGGTAAAGAGCTCATGAGCAAAGAGTCTTGGGGGATACAGTCCAGGGAGAAAGAGTCATAAGGGGTGGAGTCCTGGAGATTTCAGTCTTGGAGGAGAGTCCAGAAGGAAAGAGTCTTGGGGTATAGAGTTGTGGAGGAAGGAGCCCTTGGAAATAATAATCCAGGGAAATGAGTCAAGAATCAAGACTCAAGAAGCTTTATTGTCCTCAAGAACACAATACAGGTACAGAATGTAAACAAAATAAGGTTTGATGAGAGGGAGCATTGGGAGAATGTGACCTAGCACACTGGCACACCTCACTCCTCTTCCAGGGAAGAAGAGAAAAGAACAATCGTGGGTGATGACTGTTTTTACTGTTCAGCACTTCAAGTGTTTTTTTTAATGAATATGAAAAGCGCTCTACAAATGAAGTTTGACTGAGTTTGATTGATTGATAAGCAATGCTTAGCACATACGAAACAACATTACACATCTCACTCAAACACTGGGGATTATAACGGGGGTCTCTCTGGATGGGATGGATGTGTCATCTGTAGTTTGAAGCCTTGAGAATGTTGCTGCATGCAATGTCTGTCTGTCAGGGACTGGTGACTGTCCTTAGTCCAAACAAGAGCTGTGTCTATGAGAGTGTCTTCTGTGCAGGAAAGGGTCAGACAAGGTAGGTCACGCTGCCTCGGGGAATTGTCATCTGGAAGAAGCCAGAAATCATCTCAGGGAGGGAGGATGGGAGAGGGGTCTGGCATGCTGAGAATCAATGATGAATTTAGCTTTGAATCAGAATTAGAAGCCTTTGTCATTGAAGCCGAAGCACAATGAAACCTACATTGGAAACAGCTCTCATAACTGATATTCGAGGAAGGAAGTACATCCGTTTGGGTAATTTCTGTGTTTGCAGTCATGGCAGTGTTCAGGGCAGCTCTTGGATAGAAGTTGTTCTTTAGTCTGTTTTAGTCTTTATTGTCCTGAAACGTCTCCTGAAGGAATGAGCTGAAAGAGGTGGTGGCCAGGGTGGGAGGAGTCGCTGACTGTGTTGTGGGCTCTCCTAAGGCAGCGGGTCTGGTAGATATCCTCCAGAGATGGAAGAGGGCAGCACATCAGGCGCTAAGTGGTGTTTATTACCATCTGGAGCTTTTTCCTGCCTGCAGCAGTGCAGCTGGAGAACCACAGCAAGATGCCCTGGAAAAGCTTCGACTCCACCAAGCAATGGTAGAAGGACACCAAGAGGTCAGTTCTCAGATTGTTCCTGCTGAGAATAATCAGGAAGTAGAGTCTCTGCTGGGCCTTCTTCAGGATGGATGTGGAGTTAGCAGTCCAGGTCAGGCCTTCACTGATGTAGCTACCCAAGAACCTGTAATCTGGCACCACCTCCACCGTGTCCCTGTTTACCATCCCCGTTTAGACTTGGAGGTGTTCCGGATGAGGCTGTTGATAGAGCACCAAGCTGAAAGTTGCTCCACCTCTGTCTTTCACGCAGTTTCACCTCCTGCAGGGATGAGACTCACCATCGTGGCGTCATCTGCGAACTTGATGATGGTGTTCTCCAGCTAGGTGGGGGTGCAGATGTTATGTGAGAGACCCAAGTTCCCCAGTTTGCTCACCAGTCTGCTCAGAACAATGCTGGTGAAAAGCGAGTTGAAGTCCTTGCATAGCTCCCTCCATTGGTCCACATGAGACAGTGTGGTGGTGAAGGTGTCCTCTGCAGACCGGTTGGCTCTGTTGCCAAACTGGTGGTGATCAGGTGTGGATGGCAGGCATGAAGTCATGTGACTCGGTACCAGTTTTTCAAAGCATTTCATGATGACGGGGGTGAGTGCAATTTAAGCCACTGATGTTGGACTTCTTCGACAGAGGGATGATGGTGGAGGACTTCAAGCAGGGTGGGATGGAGCACTGGGTGAGGGACTGGTTGAAGATGTTGGTGAAAACACCAGTTAGCTGGTCAGTCCTTCAGCACTTTTTCCTTGACACCATCAGGTTCACTGCTCCCAGGGCCATTTTACACTGCCTGTGCTCCGGATCCGTAAACCAAGCAGTGCAAAATGGCCCCCAGGGTTCAATAAGGCTCAAGGAAACGCCTCCACCCGTGACGAGTGTCAGAAGAGAAGAGTCTTGGGGAGACAGGGAAACAGTCCTGGAGGAAAGAGTCCTGGTGGATAGAGTCCCGGAGGAAAGAGTCCTGGTGGATAGAGTCCTGGAGGAAAGAGTCCTGGAGGAAAGAGTCCTGGTGGATAGAGTCCCGGAGGAAAGAGTCCTGGTGGATAGAGTCCTGGAGGAAAGAGTCCTGGTGGATAGAGTCCTGGAGGAAAGAGTCCTGGAGGAAAGAGTCCTGGTGGATAGAGTCCCGGTGGAAAGAGTCCTGGTGGATAGAGTCCTGGAGGAAAGAGTCCTGGAGGAAAGAGTCCTGGTGGATAGAGTCCCGGTGGAAAGAGTCCTGGAGGAAAGAGTCCTGGAGGAAAGAGTCCTGGTGGATAGAGTCCCAGAGGAAACAGTTCTGGAGGAAAGAGTCCGGGAGGATAGAGTCTCGGAGGAAAGAGTCCTGGTGGATAGAGTCCTGGAGGAAAGAGTCCTGGTGGATAGAGTCCTGGAGGAAAGAGTCCTGGAGGAAAGAGTCCTGGTGGATAGAGTCCTGGAGGAAAGAGTCCTGGAGGAAAGAGTCCTGGAGGAAAGAGTCCTGGTGGATAGAGTCCTGGAGGAAAGAGTCCTGGTGGATAGAGTCCCGGAGGAAAGAGTCCTGGTGGATAGAGTCCTGGAGGAAAGAGTCCTGGAGGAAAGAGTCCTGGTGGATAGAGTCCCGGAGGAAAGAGTCCTGGTGGATAGAGTCCTGGAGGAAAGAGTCCTGGTGGATAGAGTCCTGGAGGAAAGAGTCCTGGAGGAAAGAGTCCTGGTGGATAGAGTCCCGGTGGAAAGAGTCCTGGTGGATAGAGTCCTGGAGGAAAGAGTCCTGGAGGAAAGAGTCCTGGTGGATAGAGTCCCGGTGGAAAGAGTCCTGGAGGAAAGAGTCCTGGAGGAAAGAGTCCTGGTGGATAGAGTCCCAGAGGAAACAGTTCTGGAGGAAAGAGTCCGGGAGGATAGAGTCTCGGAGGAAAGAGTCCTGGTGGATAGAGTCCTGGAGGAAAGAGTCCTGGTGGATAGAGTCCTGGAGGAAAGAGTCCTGGAGGAAAGAGTCCTGGTGGATAGAGTCCTGGAGGAAAGAGTCCTGGAGGAAAGAGTCCTGGTGGATAGAGTCCTGGAGGAAAGAGTCCTGGAGGAAAGAGTCCGGGAGGATAGAGTCTCGGAGGAAAGAGTCCTGGTGGATAGAGTCCTGGTGGATAGAGTCCCAGAGGAAAGAGTCCTGGTGGATAGAGTCCTGGAGGAAAGAGTCCTGGAGGAAAGAGTCCGGGAGGATAGAGTCTCGGAGGAAAGAGTCCTGGTGGATAGAGTCCTGGAGGAAAGAGTCCTGGTGGATAGAGTCCTGGAGGAAAGAGTCCTGGAGGAAAGAGTCCTGGTGGATAGAGTCCCGGTGGAAAGAGTCCTGGAGGAAAGAGTCCTGGAGGAAAGAGTCCTGGTGGATAGAGTCCCAGAGGAAACAGTTCTGGAGGAAAGAGTCCGGGAGGATAGAGTCTCGGAGGAAAGAGTCCTGGTGGATAGAGTCCTGGAGGAAAGAGTCCTGGTGGATAGAGTCCTGGAGGAAAGAGTCCTGGAGGAAAGAGTCCTGGAGGAAAGAGTCCCGGAGGAAAGAGTCCTGGTGGATAGAGTCCTGGTGGATAGAGTCCCAGAGGAAAGAGTCCTGGTGGATAGAGTCCTGGAGGAAAGAGTCCTGGAGGAAAGAGTCCCGGAGGAAAGAGTCCTGGTGGATAGAGTCCTGGTGGATAGAGTCCTGGTGGATAGAGTCCCGGAGGAAAGAGTCCTGGAGGAAAGAGTCCTGGTGGATAGAGTCCTGGTGGATAGAGTCCCAGAGGAAACAGTCCTGGAGGAAAGAGTCCTGGAGGAAAGAGTCCTGGTGGATAGAGTCCTGGTGGATAGAGTCCTGGTGGATAGAGTCCCGGAGGAAAGAGTCCTGGAGGAAAGAGTCCTGGTGGATAGAGTCCTGGAGGAAAGAGTCCTGGAGGAAAGAGTCCTGGTGGATAGAGTCCCAGAGGAAACAGTCCTGGAGGAAAGAGTCCTGGAGGAAAGAGTCCTGGAGGAAAGAGTCCTGGAGGAAAGAGTCCTGGTGGATAGAGTCCCGGAGGAAAGAGTCCTGGAGGAAAGAGTCCTGGAGGAAAGAGTCCTGGTGGATAGAGTCCCAGAGGAAAGAGTCCTGGAGGAAAGAGTCCTGGAGGAAAGAGTCCTGGTGGATAGAGTCCCAGAGGAAACAGTCCTGGAGGAAAGAGTCCCGGAGGAAAGAGTCCTGGAGGAAAGAGTCCCGGAGGAAAGAGTCCTGGTGGATAGAGTCCTGGAGGAAAGAGTCCTGGAGGAAAGAGTCCTGGTGGATAGAGTCCTGGAGGAAAGAGTCCTGGTGGATAGAGTCCCAGAGAAAAGAGTCCCTGAGGGATAATAGTTCGGGGGAATGAATCTTGGGGAATACAGTCCTGGAGGAAAGAATCCACGGGTAGTCCTGGAAGATAGAGTCCAGGGGAACAGAGTCCTGGGAGATAGGTTCCTGGGGAACGGTTTTGCGTGAAAAACAGTTCTGAGGGACAGAGTCCATATTGGATTGTGAACGACAGAAAATCCTCCCCCCCCCCCCAGACCATAAACTCATCTTTACCAGGCATCAGCCCACATTTGTTCCAGCTGGAGGAAAAGCATCCAGCAGCTGAAATTCAAAATGTGCCAGACACTCCTGTGTTCTACAGAAAGCCTCCTCCTCTGAGCCTGGTTCTGCAGGTTCTCCTCCTCTGAGCCTGGTTCTGCAGGGTTCTCCTCCTCTGAGCCTGGTTCTGCAGGGTTCTCCTCCTCTGAGCCTGGTTCTGCAGGGTTCTCCTCTGAGTCTGGTTCTGCAGGGTTCTCCTCCTCTGAGCCTGGTTCTGCAGGGTTCTCCTCCTCTGAGCCTGGTTCTGCAGGGTTCTCCTCTGAGCCTGGTTCTGCAGGGTTCTCCTCTGAGTCTGGTTCTGCAGGGTTCTCCTCTGAGCCTGGTTCTGCAGGGTTCTCCTCTGAGCCTGGTTCTGCAGGGTTCTCCTCTGAGTCTGGTTCTGCAGGGTTCTCCTCTGAGTCTGGTTCTGCAGGGTTCTCCTCTGAGCCTGGTTCTGCAGGGTTCTCCTCTGAGTCTGGTTCTGCAGGGTCCTCCTCTGACCCTGGTTTTGCAGGGTTCTCGTTCTCCTCTGAGCCTGGTTCTGCAGGTTCTCCTCCTCTGAGCCTGGTTCTGCAGGGTTCTTCTCCTCTGAGCCTGGTTCTGCAGGGTTCTCCTCTGAGCCTGGTTCTGCAGGGTTCTCCTCCTCTGAGCCTGGTTCTGCAGGGTTCTGCTCTGGGCCTGGTTCTGCAGGGTTCTCCTCTGGGCCTGGTTCTGCAGGGTTCTCCTCTGGGCCTGGTTCTGCAGGGTTCTCCTCTGGGCTTGGTTCTGCAGGGTTCTCCGCTGAGCCTGGTTCTGCAGGGTTCTCCTCCTCTGAGCCTGGTTCTGCAGGGTTCTCCTCTGGGCCTGGTTCTGCAGGGTTCTCCGCTGAGCCTGGTTCTGCAGGGTTCTCCTCCTCTGAGCCTGGTTCTGCAGGGTTCTCCTCCTCTGGGCCTGGTTCTGCAGGGTTCTCCTCTGAGCCTGGTTCTGCAGGGTTCTCCTCTGAGCCTGGTTCTGCAGGGTTCTCCTCTGAGCCTGGTTCTGCAGGGTTCTCCTCCTCTGAGCCTGGTTCTGCAGGGTTCTCCTCTGAGTCTGGTTCTGCAGGGTTCTCCTCCTCTCAGCCTGGTTCTGCAGGGTTCTCCTCCTCTGAGCCTGGTTCTGCAGGGTTCTCCTCCTCTCAGCCTGGTTCTGCAGGGTTCTCCTCCTCTGAGCCTGGTTCTGCAGGGTTCTCCTCCTCTCAGCCTGGTTCTGCAGGGTTCTCCTCTGAGTCTGGTTCTGCACGATCTCCTCCTCTCAGCCTGGTTCTGCAGGGTTCTCCTCTGAGTCTGGTTCTGCACGATCTCCTCCTCTGAGTCTGGTTCTGCAGGGTTCTCCTCCTCTCAGCCTGGTTCTGCAGGGTTCTCCTCTCAGCCTGGTTCTGCAGGGTTCTCCTCTCAGCCTGGTTCTGCAGGGTTCTCCTCTCAGCCTGGTTCTGCAGGGTTCTCCTCTGAGTCTGGTTCTGCACGATCTCCTCCTCTGAGTCTGGTTCTGCAGGGTTCTCCTCTGAGCCTGGTTCTGCAGGGTTCTCCTCTGAGTCTGGTTCTGCACGATCTCCTCCTCTGAGCCTGGTTCTGCAGGGTTCTCCTCTGAGTCTGGTTCTGCAGGGTTCTCCTCTGAGTCTGGTTCTGCAGGGTTCTCCTCTGAGCCTGGTTCTGCAGGGTTCTCCTCTGAGTCTGGTTCTGCAGGGTCCTCCTCTGACCCTGGTTTTGCAGGGTTCTCGTTCTCCTCTGAGCCTGGTTCTGCAGGTTCTCCTCCTCTGAGCCTGGTTCTGCAGGGTTCTTCTCCTCTGAGCCTGGTTCTGCAGGGTTCTCCTCTGGGCTTGGTTCTGCAGGGTTCTCCGCTGAGCCTGGTTCTGCAGGGTTCTCCTCCTCTGAGCCTGGTTCTGCAGGGTTCTCCTCTGGGCCTGGTTCTGCAGGGTTCTCCGCTGAGCCTGGTTCTGCAGGGTTCTCCTCCTCTGAGCCTGGTTCTGCAGGGTTCTCCTCTGAGTCTGGTTCTGCAGGGTTCTCCTCTGAGCCTGGTTCTGCAGGGTTCTCCTCTGAGTCTGGTTCTGCAGGGTCCTCCTCTGACCCTGGTTTTGCAGGGTTCTCGTTCTCCTCTGAGCCTGGTTCTGCAGGTTCTCCTCCTCTGAGCCTGGTTCTGCAGGGTTCTTCTCCTCTGAGCCTGGTTCTGCAGGGTTCTCCTCTGGGCTTGGTTCTGCAGGGTTCTCCGCTGAGCCTGGTTCTGCAGGGTTCTCCTCCTCTGAGCCTGGTTCTGCAGGGTTCTCCTCTGGGCCTGGTTCTGCAGGGTTCTCCGCTGAGCCTGGTTCTGCAGGGTTCTCCTCCTCTGAGCCTGGTTCTGCAGGGTTCTCCTCCTCTGGGCCTGGTTCTGCAGGGTTCTCCTCTGAGCCTGGTTCTGCAGGGTTCTCCTCTGAGCCTGGTTCTGCAGGGTTCTCCTCTGAGCCTGGTTCTGCAGGGTTCTCCTCCTCTGAGCCTGGTTCTGCAGGGTTCTCCTCTGAGTCTGGTTCTGCAGGGTTCTCCTCCTCTCAGCCTGGTTCTGCAGGGTTCTCCTCCTCTGAGCCTGGTTCTGCAGGGTTCTCCTCCTCTCAGCCTGGTTCTGCAGGGTTCTCCTCCTCTGAGCCTGGTTCTGCAGGGTTCTCCTCCTCTCAGCCTGGTTCTGCAGGGTTCTCCTCTGAGTCTGGTTCTGCACGATCTCCTCCTCTCAGCCTGGTTCTGCAGGGTTCTCCTCTGAGTCTGGTTCTGCACGATCTCCTCCTCTGAGTCTGGTTCTGCAGGGTTCTCCTCCTCTCAGCCTGGTTCTGCAGGGTTCTCCTCTCAGCCTGGTTCTGCAGGGTTCTCCTCTCAGCCTGGTTCTGCAGGGTTCTCCTCTCAGCCTGGTTCTGCAGGGTTCTCCTCTGAGTCTGGTTCTGCACGATCTCCTCCTCTGAGTCTGGTTCTGCAGGGTTCTCCTCCTCTCAGCCTGGTTCTGCAGGGTTCTCCTCCTCTCAGCCTGGTTCTGCAGGGTTCTCCTCTGAGTCTGGTTCTGCAGGGTTCTTGCTCATATGGATCTGTTGGGTCTGCTCTGTAAAAGTGTCTAGAGACTAGGGCTGCAGCTATCGATTATTTTAGTAATTGATTAATCTATCGATTCATTTGGTCGATTAATCGATTAATCAGATAATATATATATATATATATATATATATATATATATATATATATATTTTTTTTTTTTTTTTTTTTTTTACATTTCTTTTTATTTTGGCAAGCATAAAACTCCCCCCCCCCCCCCCCCCCCCCGGGGGGGGGGGGGCATGCCTACACGGGGGGGGGGGGGGAGCAGCGCAGCACAGAGCGGCGCTCACAAGGTACACGGAGCGTCGGGCGCCTATGCCTACAGCCAGCCCTGACTGCACTAAGAATAATAATAAAAATAATAAAAAAACAAAAAAACAAACAAAAAACAAAAAAAAACAGCGCAGGCAGGTAAAACAACAATTATTTTCTTCCTACACACTGAAACACAGACTGGAACAAAGTGTCGGTAACTTTAAACATCAAACACATGAAGTATAGTTCAAATGAGCAGAACCAAACCCTCTTCTAACAAACGGGCTACAGCATGTCATTTATTTATATCTATAATCTCTGCAGATAAGCTCACATTTTTTGGCTAAACAGTTTCTCACATTATCTGCTCAAATTAAATGAAATAGGCTTAATTGCACTGTGTCGGTCCGTTTCAGCACAACATCCATGCAAAAACAAACACTAAATTAAATAGAATTAGCCTTTTAGATAAATAAAAATAATAATATAATAATAACCTAAAATATTACAATTAAACGAAATAAAAGCATCAGCATTAAAAGTGAGAATTGAGTAACAGAACCGTCTTTTATTAGCCCAGTTATCTGGCTACTGACCCGTTTAAGGTGGAAAGCCATGTTGTTGTGAAGTGATATGAAAGGACACAATCTGCATTTGACTTTTTTTGGATCATCTTTGACTTGGTCTGAAGTTCTGTTTTTTTTTCCTGACATTTTGAGCCTTTTAAAGTTCAGCCAAATCACCACCGAGATGCTGCTCTGTGACGGAGCTCTGAGCAAAATGGGACTGTGCCACTCACCATGGTGGTTGATTCACAAACACTAAACAGATAGAATATTGAATAAAAGTACAAGTTAAGTAAATTTTTCCAGTGTATTTGATAGGCTAACATGTATATCAAATAGGCTTTATATCATGTTTATTTGGAAAAAACAAGTAATTCTATGTAGAATCAGTCCTTCAGCCCCCCGTACAGCTGTGATGGAATGGTCCTCGTTTAATAACCACATTTTTTTGATACTTCGACTGCGTGATTGGCCGTCGAATCAGGCCCCTTCCAACGAATCGTCGAATCGTCGACTATCTGAGGACACGCCTATTATAAACTGACAGCTGCCCTAAAAATTAAAGTGCACTCAAAGGAGTGCAAACAACAATTTCAGAATACAGTCACTTTTTTTTTTCCAGCATGGACGTGGTGCTGTCATAATGCGCCAGCTCCGCTTGGCAGTGCAGACTTTGCACCGAGCTCTTCCCTTTTTTTTTTTCGTATAAAGTTGTCCCAAACTTTTGACATTTTCTGGCGTTTTCTTTGTCGTCCGTCCTCCTTTTCGTCAGCATTTTTTTTTTTCATTCTGCTCTTCAACGCCCCGACGCGCCGTGAGAACGCGTCAGATGCGTCGCGACATCGCACCGCGCCCGACGCGTCCGCGTCCCGTGGTGGAGGAACGCGCGTTCCCGTTTGTTTTCAGTTGTACTTTGACGCAGCTCCATGTCTCGCGTCGTTCCGCCGCCGTGCTCCCTCTGCTCGCTCCCACATGTCCGTGCGACTCACACTCTGGTGCGGAAACATGCTGCGCTTCAGTTCCGGACGCTACACGCTAGCGGGTTCACGGTAGTTTCACTGCACACAATTAATAAACGAATCCTCGAAGCAACAGAATTTAATTCGAAGCTTTTTTATAATCGAATTATTCAATTTATTCGATGAATCGTTTCAGCCCTACCAGAAACGACTATGATGTAACTGGCACTTCATATACAAAGCTGAAATGAATTGAACTGAACTGAATTAATGTGAATTGAGCATTTAGATTTTTAGAAGTGACCTGAAGTGACGGATGCCTTCCCCTCCTGCACCTCCTGAAAGCTGAACGGCTCAGCGCTGCGCTCTTGTTGAAGTCCTGCTCTTATGCTGACTCCCCACAGACCCACATTGTCACGCATTGACGACTGCAACTCTCTGCTGGCGGGTCTCCCTGCAGGTCCAGTCAAACCTCTACAGAGGACCCAGAATGCAGCAGGTCTGGTCTTCAACCAGCCCACAGAGCTCAGGTCCTCCCCTGTTCCTCTCCCTTCTCTGGCTTCCAGCTGCAGCCAGAATCAAATTCAGAACTCTCCTCCTGGCTTCCAGAACCTCTACCTGGACTCCCTGATCCAGGTCTCCTCTCTACCTGGAGCTTCCAGCCCAGCTCGGCTCTAAACCTCCAGCCAGACTCTTCTCCTCTGCTGTTCCCAGATGGAGGACCAAAGTCCCAGACTCTGGTTCTGCTGAGTCCCGTTCTGCTTTCAAGAGACAACTGAAGACTCAGCTGTTCAGAGAACGCCGAGGGACTTAAGCGACTCCACCTCAGGGGGAGAAAAAGTCAGGTGGTCCAAAACCCAGCACGGAGTTAGTGCTGGTTAAGTTGAGAAAAAAAAAAAAGGGTGTGTGTGTGTGTGTGTGTGTGTGTGTTGT